>NC_042297.1:18859443-19101943 GCF_901000725.2 Takifugu rubripes | reverse complement strand
AACGGTTAATAACAGCTATGTGCCTAAAAGAGAATTGCTTTCTCCAGTGTAATAATAATAAAGGTCAGCAGAAGGGTGAAGAACCTTTGCCTGTGCCCATAATAACGGACAATTAATTGCTTTTTGCTCATCTTCATTGGGATCCCCCCCCCTTGTGTGCTGGGATGGAGATCAGAGGTCAATTTTTTATTTTATTTTATTAACATCGAGCCATAACTTCAGTCTCTTTTTACTACCGTTCAGCGTGATGGCCCGGCCCCTTGGGCTCAGCTCAGTTCGGTTCAACACTGTTTTGATCGGCTGATCAATAGTCACATAATAACTGAATGGTTCACCGAAGCAAAGAGACGGGTCTCTTTTTGTTTAAATCTCGCCTTCATCTGTCAGACTTCCAACCTCCAGAATGGCAATGCTTTAATTTTAGCCTTTTGATGTGACAAACGATACATGACTCAGCGGGCTTTAAACACATTAAGACAGGAAGCCCACTGATTTCCTCCTAGTTATTAAAAAGAGCTTTTTAACTATTTGTGGATTTCAATGAACGTTGTCAGTCATCAAAGAAGAACAAGAACAGTCCAGAGGGAGGTCTCAGGGAAGCAACGCAACAGCACTGTCACACCTTACACAGCAGGTACGTCAGGAAAACTCAGAGGGGTTTTTTAAACACAGCATCCCTGTTGATCTAAAACCCTGTTGGATAAGAGGTGAAGCACAAACCTGAAGCAGAATTCTCTTGAACTGAGAATATTTGTGGTTTTGCTGTATTCTTTCTATCATTAATGCTCCTCTCTGACTGATCTTAACAGGCCCCTTTTAAACCTGCAGTTTGATTTATGTCTGGCGACAGTGTAATTACAAATATACCAATTGGCTGATGTTATATGTTGTATTTGCATTGTCTGGGGAATTGTACATAATGTTGAATTTGAGCTGCTAATCGAATTAATGATGGAGTAATCCAACGGAGGAATCCTGAATGTTAATAGGGCCTCGTGCATCCCGGGCTTTAATTTCATAGAGGTGAATAGAAACAACGATATTAGTATCTGTTACATTGTGGTTTAAGCCTTGCTTTTATTGGTTTGGAGCCACGCAGGCGCGAAACAAAATTAAGTCTATTTATCTCTTACAAAGACAGCGAGCCACGGGAGGCTGTAAATTGGTGCTTCTCTTTGTCAGTTTATTCAAAACCAGCGAGACTGGGTTGCAGCACATTAGGGCATTTTCTATCTGGTAATTTCTCTCGCAGGGTAAATCGAGCAACAGTATGAGTGGTGGTGGTGTGTGTGTGTGTGTGTGTGTGTGTGTGTGTGTGTGTGTGGGGCGCTCGGCGTCTCTGCTTTCAATGTCACCGCAGAACCAATAAATATGGTGTTTGTTCACACAAGGCCCCGCTTCTTTTCATGCAAACAAACTGAGATGAAGGAGATCAAATCTAACAGGTCCACCATGCACCATCAACAGGTAAACACATCCCCAACTCATCCAGGACCTTTTGCTCCTCTCCTCTCTCCACCTGGAGAAGAACCACTGGAACTGGCTGTGCACACAGGAGCTATATTAAATGGATAAATCATGCAAATGCATGTGCGGCTCCATGATTGATTAAATGCAATGACAGTTATCGTCCTCAGGACAACGGCCTACAAACGACACCTTCCTCATTCAACGTCCTTGATGCTGAAACGATGGTTGGCACGATGCACGTATCTAGCTGGGCGTGAACAAGCATGGAGTCAGTTCTGCAACCCAGAGAAGGACCTTTATGAATGTAATTTGTGGTGACATCACACCTCCTCTAACCAGCACACTGCTCCTCCCCCGTCCACCTGCCGCCCATGCTCTGCTAACAGCTGATTGTTCCCCATCAGGGTCGCGGGGGGATGCTGGCGTCCACCCAGCAGTCAGCGGGTGAGTAGCAGGAATCCACCCTGGACAGCTCGTCAGGCCATCAATGGACACGCATCACTCACTTACACCTATAATTGACGTTTGTGTTTCAGGCTGTGGCAGGAAAATATAAAACCCACAGGGAGAATGCGCAAACTCCTAAGGCAATCAAACCAGAACCCCCATGTTTCAAGGCAGCTGCAAAACATCAGCTTATATTCTTAAATCTAGTGATTCATTGTGTTGCCCTTTTAGAAAACCATTCAGATAATCCCGTGGGCCGGTCATCACGTCCCCACACTGACCACCATGACAGCGGTTTGTCCATAATGGATGTCATTTTTTGATAAGGGTGACCTGTATTGGATGGACCACACAGGGGACGGAGAAATTGAAAGTGTCAGATACTTTCAGTGTTCCGCACACTCATCCAGCAGGAGAGCGCTTTGAATAAAATCGGGCCATTTCTTCCATGACAAATGGAGAGGAAATAAAGACACGTCTGCCTTCCTTTAACAGCTTAGCCTGGTGCATTTTGTGTCTGGATGACGTACTAATCTCTGGTGTAGGAGGAAATATCTGCTCAGGAGGTCACGTCGGTTGCCACAGATCGGGAAATGAGACATATTAATAACCAGGCTTAGGAGACATGGGGGGGGGGGGGGGGGGCATTATTCTTCTTCCCTCTTAGTAAAATCCCACATTATTTTGTCAGAGTGGATGTCGTGTAGCCTCAGCAACAGAAGACATCACCAGCGTGTCAAATAACACGTAGGTCCGTGGGTTTGACCTGTTTAGAGACAGTTTGACATCGTTTGTCCCCCCAGCGGCTTCAGTCCGTTCGTATTGGTGGAAGATTTGGACGGCACAAGTGATCATCGTGAAACTCAAAGGTGCTCTGCTAACTTGATGTGCTCACACTCATTAGCAGGTGCCAGTTCATCCAGTTTAGCCCATTAACATGTAATAATTGGACCAGACATCAGCGGTGTCGCCACGACTCTTCGTGACTCATCATTCCAGTGTTGTTGCTACGGTTGTAGTAACGAAGAAACAACTATTTTGTCGCGTACAGGACACACACACACACACACACACACACATATCGTGTTGTTATCTTTATATCTATTAAAAAAAAGGTCCTCTTTGCCATATTTCCCTTCAATTACCCTTCAAATGCATCCAGTGTCATTTTGATGTTGATCGTTAAACACGTCTCGTAGTTATGAGGGTTGTCCAGCTGCTGCCATTAGGATGAGAGAAAATCAAATGAACCCGGAATAAAACCAATGGACCACCGGTACAAACGGGTGGAAGTTTTATCAATTAAAGAAACACAATTAGAGGAGCAAGTTCTATGATTGAGCACTGCTGTCTCCAACTGGGACAACGAGCTACTCAGGAGGCTAATTCAGTTAGCATATCAGTGCAGACAGAGGAGCAGCCACATGTGAAAAAGACCCTTCCCAGAGAGAACACTTGGGAGAGATACTGTTTAATGGTTACTGTGGTCAGTTAATCAGCAATTCACTTTACAGACCCGAGGAAACACAATGTAATTAGTTCTGGACACTTTGCTGTATTTCAGAGGTGCCATTACTGCTGCGAGTGAGTTGGCCAGTTGGAGGTCAATTTGGGTTTGAGTCTTCTCTTGGAGTCATGAGGAAACGGTAATGATTCATCCTCATGCGTCATCAGCGAGGCGTCATTCTGCAGAACTGGCTGAACAACTTGCTCATGGATGGCAGTGAAATTGGGTCCAGTTTTAGTGGAAACTGATGGTTTTCCCTCTGAGTTTGAGTTGCTGAAAAATGGCAACATCGAGCCAAAAGCACGTGCGCTCATTAAATTGTGATGATTTCCACCAACTCTATTACGCTAGTATGCTAACGTGTCCCCAATCATTCTGAAGCTATTAGAATTTCACTGCTTTGTCTGGTTCTCTCTTTGTTTTTTAATCTGCCACACATTGTACTTGGACAATATGACAGAATTGTACTTAAATATTCATGTTTTGACTAAACACACATTGACTGCTCATAGTCAAGCGTTGTTTGTTTTGCTCATAAGCGCCAACAATGGCTAAACCGAAGCCCAGAATTAAAATGTGTGTGTGTGAGAAATGAGAGCTCAAATGTGAATGGAGTCAAAAATGACGGTCAGAATAAAATTCTGCTATGACACGGCACCACATTATTCTGACAGTCAATAGAGAAAAGACAGAATTGCAACTGTGTTCCTGAGCAGCATGTGTGAACGAGGACGACTCATTTATCGACATGTGTTGGGAGACCTGCTCCACCGAGGGATGCTGGGAAAACAGCTGGAGACTGGGAGAACTGGGAGAGCACAGGACGTTTCTGCTAGCTTGTGAAATATCATTATTCATCTTCAGCCCCCTCTCTTTGATGAGCGTGTGTGTGTGTGTGTGTGTGTGTGTGAGAGAGCGCGTGATTAATTGTCTATATGTGCCATTCAGCGTGTGCACGGCCAGGCAGGGTGTAAAGCATGTTAGAAACCACATCAGATGAGCCAGATTAAAGCATTTCAAAGGTGTGTTCTGTTCCCCTGGGGGAAGGAGGAGACGGCTAATTGTGACTGCAAGTTCCCATCCTCCATCTCTTATTAGTCATTTCCTCATTACGGGCAGCCATCGCCAGCCTTGGAGAATAAACCCCTTCCTGCCTTCTCGGTTGCCGGCGGCTACAGTACAGACCTCGGAGCCGGAGCAGTTAGGGAAGCCCGGCTGAGCTAACATTAAAGGTGTAATTTGATAACACGAAGGCAATGAGCTGATTCCACTAAACAACACCACCCTGGTTCAAGGTTGCAAGCCCACCGCCGGTTTTATTACCGCTGAATGTTAAGTGGTGGTGAATGTTCTTTAATTGTGGCCATAAATCAGAGCCGGCCACAGAAAGAGGGTTATAAAGAAGGGAGGGAGCAAATGAAGAAGCGTCTGCAGCTCACCTGAGACACACGTCTCTGCTGTAGCCTTGAGGAAAGGAACAAAAAAAACATCATCAAAGCTTTCTCTTTTTTTCCCCCCTCCCCATAATAATGTGAGGGCGGCCTCCTCCCGCTGCCTCGCAAAGCATCCTGCATCTTTGTCCCTGGATCTGACAAAACGAAGGTCTGTGTCTCCCCACAAGTAGGTGTCGCCATGGAAACAACCGTTTTTCAGCGCTCTCGACAATGGTTGTTAAATAAAAGGAGCTGTCTGATGGAATTAAAGAGCAGGCCCCGCTCCTCTTCCCCTGCAATATGTGCTGGCAGTATCAGCAGCCCGGCCGCGGAGGGCGAACGCGGGCGCCGCGGCGCCGCTTACATTTCATCAGGCGCATCAAGACCGTCCTATTCACCCCCTCCGCAGCAGTGGCGAGAAAGTGTTTTGTGAGTCAGATTAGTGGATAATGGAGAACAACCACAGGCTGATGCAATATGTCACTGCTGATAAACCCCCCCCCCAAGATTTATTAAACACGGCGACAAATAGTGGAGGCAGTTTAAGGGAAATGATGGGATTGATTTACCTGGATGCAAAACAGGGGAGCAGAGCGGTTAGCGTGAAGGCTGGGTTGCGTATTAGCATCGAGAGTGGAGCTTAACCCACGTGCAAGAAACACATCCCTAATGTAAGAGATGGAATATTTATCACTGGTGCACGGAGTCGCCTTCCAGCCACCAGGCTGTTGCAGGACGTGAAGCCCTCTCTGGGTGTGATCATATGCAGGAAATTACACCCGTGTTAAACCCGCAACTTGGTAATTTAGTGTCACAATAGACAAGCTGAGATAAGACGAAACGAGCTCAGCAAATTCTTTCCTGGCTCCTCTTTCAATCCCCAGTTGGCCCTGTGAACCTTGGGCTCATTGTCTCGGGAGTTTCCACTCGCTGCTATCGCGGCAGAAATACATAACGCGGCGTTCCATTTGGACATGAATTTCTGCTCGTTTATTTGTCTCGTTCTCAGAGAAATGGATCACAATAAAGGGATTAAATCACCGCTGCAGCACTGGGCTCCAGATATCCAGATTTTGCTTTGGTGGGTGGCAGGGGTCAAACCTTTGCCAATTAAATCGCACCGGAAGCAGTTTGAGCAGTTAAACAGGTGACACGGGACCCAACCGCCATGTTCTTGAGGAATTCTGATCCCTGCATGTGTCTTTGTACAGTTATTCAATTCCTGTTTGGAAACTGTAGCCCAGGACCTCCCAACAGCATTTTCATTCAAGAAGCTGCGCGTGGCTCCAGAGCTCGATCGATGGGCCCTCATCCTGTGATGCGTCGTGACTGAAGAACCTCACGGCAGCTCTGGTCTTCTGGAGTGGTCGGAGGGCAGCAACCATGTTTAGGTGCTTTCATGGGAAGTCAATAGTCTGTGTTTGAAGGCTGGTGAAGCACTGGAGGACAAACCAAAGTCAGATTAATATTTCTAGCCTGGGTGTGTGTGTGTGAGTGTGTGTGTGTGTGTGTGTGTGTGTGTGTGTGTGTGTGTGTTTCTGCTGGAACAGCCAAGACTTGATATAATCACTTGATATACAACACTTGTTTTCTGTGAATCTGTGTTTATGGTGACGCGGAGGACAAATACCCCGTTACTACCAAAGACAGAGCAAATGTTAGGCTGCAAACACACACTCACAGCGTCTCTACGTTATCCCTGCGTATGAACGCAAATCAAGCGAATATCGCCTTTGTTTGTTTGTTTGTTTGTTTGTGTTGCGTGGGGGCGGGGGCTCTATTTTGTGCTTCATTAAGAGCGAGCACACGGATGCTAATTTTAGTGTTTGCATGCGCTTCATTTAGTTTCAAAAGAAAGAGGCTGTTAGTAGTAAAGAAAAACATTCTGCTCATTGTTGCCAGCGCACGTGATGGTGACCACCACGTCTCAGGCGTGTTTCATCCGCGTTTGCCATAAGGCTGCAGGTGGAGAGTCTTTTCGCCATGACGGCGCCATCAGAGGCGGCGAGGGTGAAGGCTGAGGCTTTTATAGAAAAATGACCATTTACTCTGCTGCTGCAGCACTTGTTTTTCTGATGAATGCCACTGAGGAATTTTACTTATTTTATTTTAATAAGTGTTGAATATGAATAAATGTTGAATCTGCCACTTTATCAAGCTTCTGCTTCGACCTTCTGCTCCCTTTCATCATGTATGTTCATACATCACGTCTTACACATTATGGAAATGGAAAAATTGCTACTTCTTTGATACTGGAAATGAAATACAGCCACTTTGATGGTTAGAGAAACCACATTCCTGCATATGCTAAGCTAGTAAACGGCTAAAGGTGTTAGCATCGTAGGCTACGATGCTGTGTGTGTTAGACAAGGCCGACAGTGATCACTGTTTATGCTGTTTATTTTTATCAACATCTCAGGAGAAGAATTTACATTTCACTGGTAGATCATCATAATGCCAGTTAACTCGAATTATTCCCATCGTTCTATCGTCTTCTCTTAACCTCCATTTCTTCCTAATCGGGGTCGCGATTGGCCGATCCGACAGCTCCGCACACTCCAGTGAGTGATGGTAATAACAGATCGGAGTGCCGCATCCCTGCTTCCCGCCATCTCTCTGCTATAATTGCAACATATACAGCATATTCTACAGCACATCTTCAAAATTGCCTGAATGTATGACAGAACGGCGACATAAAAGGCGCTGGATTTCATAGCCACGGAGGGAAAAATAAGCGAGCATCCAATCGATGGAAAAAAACGAAGAACTGGCCTGCATGCATAAAAATCAGGGGAGACAAACAGTCCTCTAAGACTCCTGGTGCTGAGAGAGCTGTCAATTTGCACAGCCAGGGAGAGATGCCGGATTAGCAGAGGAACAAATAAATCAACAAAAATACAGCCACTGTCCCTTTGTAAACATTTGATAGCGGTGTGGAGTGAAATAACTGATTAACAACACATTTAGAAAGATTTACTCTTTTGTCCTTCTCAATCGTCCCAAAGCATGCGTCCTTTCCCGTCCTCCAGTCCGCTTTACTGGTCGAAGGGCTGGTCCCACAAACAGCGCCGGCGGTTATTCTGTCGGGGTGGTGGCAACGGGGCTGAGGATGGGGGTCCTTAAGTCCCTCAGCGGACACATGGGGGCGATGGCCTTATGGCTGTAGTACTCTACCACTTGCTTAGGCACCTCCGCCAGAACACATTTGGCCAGGGCTGCAGGTGAAGCCTGCAAGTAAAAAAAGGACGTTTGTGTCTTTTTTAAAAGGCAAAAGCTCAAGAAATTGCATTTAAATATTCAACTGTGAGATGCTGCAAACAGTGGGCCAGATTCACGAAGCGTTCTTACGAACAAATTTGTTCTTAAGTCCCACTTACGAACAGTTTACGAAGATTGTGGCATTCACCAATTTCTTCTTATCCTGGATTTATTCGTAGGTAAGAACAAATCCTACGAACACTCAGGAGTACTCTTGCGCACATTTCAGTGCCGACATGTTGGCATGGTTGTGTTTTCTTCTCTTGTGCAGTTCAATAAAATTCAATATTACAATGATGATTCTGTCATATTTATTTATTTATTTGTTTATTTCCTATTTTTGGTGATTTACGGAGAATTTTAAAATTACGTAAATGTGCCAATGACTTAACATTAATCAACCAAATTGGAAACCATGCCAAAACTGTCTTTTTATTTGATTTTATCTTGATTTATTTTATTAGGGGATCGAGGATATGCCCTGGCTCCCTGGTTGTTGACACCACTGACAAACCCTCAGACTCCACAGGAGTTTTATTCAATCAGATGCATGCGCGCAGTCGCTCCACCATTGAACGCACCATCGGCATGTTAAAGGGGCGCTGGATGTGTTTGGACACAGAGCCACAACCCCGTGAGGATGTGCGTCCTGACGCAATGATGGGGCCAGACTGCAGGCACGCGGTTCACGTTCGAGCGCGATTAATTGCCCGTTTGTGAATAAAATGCATTATTGTCACAATCCGAGCACAGCTTTTACACGTTTATTTTTTTTACATTCTTCTTTTTTTTACATTCTCGTTGATTTCTTTAAGCGTGTTGGCTATAGTCATCAGGGTTGAGGCAATTTTATCAAGCGTGTTAGCCATCCTTTCTTGATTGTTCAACACGGCGTCAGAAATCAGGCGTGGAGAGGCAAGCTTTGGGCATTTCGCTTTGGGCATTTGGCTGCTTTTTGCTCTGTCTACAGGGTCCTGCTGCAGTTCCTTTTATGGGCATTAGTGGGCGGTGACTTATGCTAATCGTATGTTAATTAGACTCACCTGGCACACGCTTTCAACTTACGAACAGATGGCATTCATCAATCTAAGAACACAGCTGCGAACAATTCTGGGGTTTACGAACGCGTTGATGAATCCGACGTAGGGTTTTCTTAAAAAACTTCTTAATAACAACTTATATCTAAGAAGATTCTTAAGAACATATTGGTGAATCTGGCCCAGTGTCGGAGGATCCATCTCTGTTTGAGATCATGCTCCAGTAAAGATAGAGCTCGTGACTCATCTTCTTCGGGTCCACGAGCGGCCTGGAACTGAGTCAGTGTTTAAATGCAGCGTTCTGCTCTTCAGTACGCACGGGAGGGAAAAAAGAAACACAATTTACCAGTAAAAACTCCACCAGTGTCGAAATGCGCAATTGAAAACAGTTTAAGGCTGGAGCCAAATTGCCCCGGAACTCTGTGTCATTACTTCGCGGTCAGAGATTCTTAAACAAGTTTGATTTTTCCCAGTAAACCGTGCACTTGGATCAGTAAGGGAAATTAGCTTCCCGCACTTCCACAAATGTATCACTCTGTCTCCCATTAAATGCAATTAATGGTGATTAAATCACGTGGGGACGAACGTCCCGTCGTGTTTGTTGGAGACGAACAAGCAGTGACTGAATGCTAGAACACGTTTCTTCCTTGGAACGCGCAGCAGACAGGCCGAACTGTCGCTGATGATCTGGTCCTCCTCCAGATCACGGTGCCCATCTGCAGCCCTGGTAAAGCCAGCGAACGTCCTGTTTGCTCTTTTTAAACGAACGCGCGTGCCCGTAGCAAACGTGTCCGAGGAGATAGCCGAAGGTGACGGCGTGAAGGGCGACGGCGAAAGAAACTGACCGTTTTGAAGTCTCTGAATGGCACGAACTGCACGATGTCCCGGAGGACCGGTTCGCCCTTTGGCGAGCGCAGGACTCCGTCGTCCCCGTCCAGAATCTGCATGTCTGTGAAGTCGGCGTTGCCCACTCCCACGATGATGATGGAGAGGGGCTGGTAGGAGGCTCGGACGATGGCCTCGCGCGTGTCCGCCATGTCCGTCACCACGCCGTCGGTGAGGATGAGCAGGATGTGGTACCGCTGGAGCAGGAGAGGAGGCGTCAGCGTTGATTTACTGCGGCTCACCCGTCAACCAGAACCAGGAAGTACAGACAGCAAATAAACCGGGTAGATGCGTACGCCTCAGATCTAAAGGGACACTCACGGAGGCATCCTTGATGTTGCCATCACCTGCTGCCAGTTTAGCTATCCTGGTAATGATGGGAGAGACGTTGGTCGGGCCGTACAGCTGGATCTTAGGAAGGCAGTTCTGGTAGGCCTCCACCACTCCTTGGATCTCTGATCAGAAGAGGGGGAGCAAGAGAACAACGGCAGGGAAACAGCTGTCCGTCAACCGCCTGACAACATTGGTCAAACACACACACCCGCACGCACACACACCCATTGAAATCCACAGGCTGCTCCTCACCTTCACATTCATCGTCCTCTGGATTGAAATTTATGGCAAAGTCATGAGAAACCTGCAGGCGGGGGAGGGGGAGATGAAGTGGTTAGGACCTCCAGCAGCCCAACATGGATGAACACATGAACCCGATCTTGATATGTATGATAGCAGCTACCCATATGACAGATATCATGTATATAGCCTGATCAGATGTGTCGTGTGTGTGTGTGTGTGTGTGTGCGCTGTATGCATGAGTACTTGCATACCCCCTCCTGAGGGCTTGATGGATGTAGCCGTGAATTAGTGCATGAACGCAGCAGTGACACGACTCTGCGTCACGTTTTTGGACCACAGTCATTTCGATGTTTTAAGACCAGGAACTTGTGAACAGACTCAGTAATGAGTCAGAGATGGGAAATAAATTGAGCCTCCAGACAACACGGGCTCGTGCAGCGTAAATCTCCGAGAAGGCGCAGCCGTGGACGACGGGGCTGAGATTGTTTGTGGAGTGAGTCGCAGATCCTTACCTCATAATTTGGAGGAATTCTGGCTCCAAACCCCAAAGCTGAAAATCTTTTGTCGCTGAAACAAACAAACAAATCAATTAGTCACATTTGTGTTTGCTGCTTATTAATAGTCCTTTTTGAGAGCGAGGTAAAGAGAATGCCTCGCTGGTTTATCCATCTGTTCACATTTCCAAGGGCACCACCCCCCCTCCCCCTCCCCTGCATATCATAAATGTTAAAAGCTCAAATTACAATTTAAAATCAATCCCACTGCCAGCGTTTGCACACCTGCTGAAAGAGGTGCTGCCAGTCCTGACGGGCTGCACATTTGATCTCGCTGGCAAATAAACAGACATTACTTTTTTTTTTTAAGTTCCCGGGGGGGGGGGGGGGGGGGGGCAGAAAGATAAAACGTCGTGGCAGCATGACGAGAATGACAGGACGAGACCCGATTTGTCAGCTCCTCTCCAGATGTGGACCAAAACATTTTCTGGCTGGTTCTTCATGCCAGACAATCCTCATCTTTTGAGAGCATCAGGTTTTCCTCGTTTTGCATATCCCACATCAGGACAACAGATAAGACGCTAATTAGTAGAAGCTGCAGAGCTGAAGCAGATGCCCCTCCCCCTTTATCTGAACATTTAGTCTGCTTCCCTTCATGACCGGCAAACCTCAGATTCTCCAGCTCAGTAATCTGAAAAAGCACCTGCAGCGCAACAGATTCGGGGGAACATTTAAAACACATTCATTTCTTTTGATGCTGATTTTAGCGGCGGCCACGTTCTCACGGGGGCTGCAGGGTTCTTTGTCCACTGGCTCCGAGGAGGTGAGTAATTACCTGTGGTGGGTGTAAAACAAGAAGGAACTTTCTTTTTTTTTTTAATGTAAAACAAAGTGTAAAACGCTCTTCGCAGAATTCTCGTGACGCCGTTCTTTTACCGTGAAATCCTAATTCGTTTACCGCGCATCTGCACGGGTTTCAGCCGGAAAATCAATGATGCACACAGAGAAACAGCAGCCCCTGCAGCACAGCGGGAAACACGAACACGTGTAAACTGGAGCAGAAGTAATGGAGGTGTATCTGTCAGAGATGAACCTGACGTTCCTGACCTCTCCTCCATCGATTAGCACCTCAGAAAAAAAAGGATTTTAGTGCTAAAGAATCATTTCTGATGCAGTGATGAGATTTTTATCTGTTCACATCCAGCACATCTGCATGATTGCCCCATACTGCTGCTCCCTAAAAGACCACAGCTCTCCTGTGGGCTACACACTGATCCTGGTTCCTTTACTTTTTGTCTGTAAAGAAAGAGAACCCAGCTTGACCGTCCTCTCAGCGAGATAAACGAGCCTCTGCCCACACAGACTGAAGCTAATCACTCCAGCTCCATAATGCACTCCTCTGCAAGGACTCTAAAATCCCACATCACCAATATTCACTAAAGGCTAAAAGGGTTGCGTGCCCACATTTTACACCTCAATAACAACTCTGACTTGAGAGGCAGGGCCTGCCTACACGCTCTGTAGCTGCATGACCAGAAGCACATTCCCAGGTACGTTGCACATGCTAACGCGCGCAACGACAACGCGCCACGGTCCCTGCTTTTAATGCGGCAGGATTTCAGTGTCTTCAATACTATCGCTTGGAGGCTATAATTAGCCTGATAGTGCTCCCCTGATATTCAATAGGAGGATCTGCATAAATCAGGAGTCAGAGTGTTAATCCTCCTCTGGCTTACTTTCGACATATGTGAGTATTTTTTTCCCCCTCTCAAACATATACTTGGAATATTTTCCCATTAATCAGACGCTACCTGCAAAGCTACAATGCTCCCCGCGGCCGCAGGTTGAGTTGATGTGGTTGAGATTATCAGTGTTAAAGAGTGAAATGTTCAGCTCAAACCACCACCTTCACCTTCTGTATAAAATATACAACTGCTCTTTTTAATGACATCTTAAATAGGATCCATCTTGCACGTCCTCTGGTTCTATATGAGATTCTACACCATGCTGTTATCCCTCCGGCCATATGGGAGAACCCCAGGAGGACCAGTGGCTGCAGCAGATATGCAGAAGAAAGTGTCATTGAGTTATCCACATTAAAAAAACATATGCAGCCTCCTCTGAGGCCATGAAGAAGACCAAACAGTGGAGGCCTTTATTCGCAACACAGTCACATGCACAGCGAGGGGTTTGTGTGTGTGTGTGTGTGTGTGTGTGTCTTGTACATACTGAGTACCCAAATCTACATTCGACTTGCAAAGTGAGGACACATTTTGGAAGCTAGGACATTTTGGCTGGGCCTGGCAACCTCAAAGGACCGTTTGAGGGTAAAGACGAGGCTCTGAGGTCGAGGTCAGAGTTGGGTTTAGATTAGGAACAGGGTTCGAGGGTTAGCTGGGACGGTTACAGTAGAGGTAAGGAGCTGGATAATGCCTCATGCCTGGTCTTGGTCTTTATAAAGATAGAAGTCCAAGAATGTGTGTGTGTGTAATAGTTTGGATTAATAGTTTGGATTAAGGACGGGCAAGTCCATCAGAGGAGGTCAAATCCAGTCCTCAAGGGTTGAATTCAAGCCGGAATTTACATCCTACCAGGCAGGAAATATTTCTCGAGTTTGTTAAGAATTTAGGGTGAGAATGAAAGCAAACATTGGTAAACAACAACGCTTTTGTTAACTGTAAAATATTAATGTGGAGGGAAGGCCTCTGAGTCCTCCCGGCTGCATCTTAAAGGCCTGTGGTCAATTTATAGAAACGCTTGGCGGTCTCGGATTTATTGCGAAAACCCCGCGCACGAGGCCACTCACTCATTCATGCCGCTGTCAGTGTCGGAAGGTCATCACTCAGTTGTGTTTGAAGAGAAGAAACTGGTGATTCATTTGCTTGGTTTCAGCATCCAAAGCGATGACGGGACCAAACTGTTGATTGATGACAGAAATGTCTTTTTTCTGAGTGGCTGCGGGATCCTGGACATCCAGAAATGCTTGGACCAGGAGTCAGTTTCGGGTCAGCGTCCTTGACTGACATCTAGCTCTAGATTATCCTCATGCATATTTGATAGCGGCAGCCAATTTCGTCTGCTCTAATTTTACTGAGCGTGGCGGCTTCTGCTTAACCACGAGTTCAGCGCTGATTAAAACTGGCCCACGAAGACGAACATGATGTGAGCTGGTGTCACACCAAGTTTGAAAACATAGCGTGACTACTGGGGAAACTCCACACACAGCCGATTTCCATAGCAACTCCAGCTGCTGCAGAAGCGAAATAACCTGCAGTGCTCCAGAATTTCCATTACAATCCTTTTGCTGTGGTCCGGGCGGAGCGGCACATTTTGGCAGTAAGAAGCCCCTTGTGGCGTCATTTTTCCCTGGGAGAGATGAGTTTTGTACCCACGAAACACACTTGACCTACAAACAAACAAACAAAGAAAAAGAACCTCCAAACCTGTCGTAGTCTTGGCAGATCTCCCCCACGGCTATCAAGGCCTTCAGGTACTCATTGGGCTGATAGGGGTTGATGTAGTGCAGAGAACAGCTGTTCCTCGGGTCGCCATTGGACGCCGTGAAGTCGATGGCGACCTGAGAGTATTACAGGTGCAAGATAAACAATCTGGAAGTGCCGTGTCTGCTGCTCGTACCTGATCTAAGGTGGGAATCGGTGATTTGACACCCACATGGCTCTCGTACGCTATAACACAAGCTACTTTAGGAAGGAAGAGCAGCAGCTATATATATATATATATATTTATCTTGGTTGCAAAGACTTTTATATACCCTTTACATATCTGAACTCTGTAAATACAAACATATAGATTGATATCATAAATATATATCATTGTGTGTATATATTGTATATACCCATCACAGTTTTATTCGCTACTTAAGCACTTCTGGTTAGATGCTAACTGCATTTCGTTGCCTTGTACTTGTGACATGTGTAATGACAATAAAGTTGAATCTAATCTAATCTAATCTAAGCTACTGGAGGGGTCCTCGTTACTCCGATTTACTGCTTCCGTCTTCCAGCCGCCAGACCAGGTGATGAGGGCTCGAGTGGAGAAACACGGAAGGCACAGAGGCTTCACGCTTTACTTCAGAGAAGCCGCGCCAACATCTGTTTATCTGGAAGCCTGTTCGTATTTCAGCCGCTTGCCGCGCGTAGCGCTAACGGGCAGGGGACTTGGCAGCGGCTTCATTCACAGAAATCAGGGCCACTCGTTGCAGCTAAAAAACTTAATTGCACTGAAGCGTGGCTAAACACAGGCCGCTCAAATTACCGTAAAGTGAATCTGGCATCCTCCCATGATGTAATCTAAGAAGGAGTACACTCTGTGGAGCTGCAGGGGACAGAGGGAATGAGAAGATTTGTCAAAAGCAAACCCTTAAGTGCTCAGAGGCGTTGGCAATTAAAATAGGATCTACTCAACAAATCTGCTGACAGCAGAGGTTAAATATTCTGGCACGGCAGCTAAAAATAACAAATATCCACAGACGACTCCGACAGACATGCAGCGTTTCTGCCTCCGGGTTCCCACCTTGAGTTCACTGAGGATGACAACTCCAGAATTCTTATAGTTTCTCTTCTTCTGTTTGTACTTGGGGTTCACGCAGTCCCACGTCACCTTGAACAAAGAAGCACGGCGACTTGAGCCACAGGACGTTATCGGCGCGCCACCAGGTCGGCGGCGGGATCGGCGCGCCGCCTCTTCGTCCACTGACCTTATTCCCACTGGAGATTTTCTGCAATTCCCTGAACGTTGTGTAGAACTCGCCGATGAAGTCGTGCTTCCCCCTGGAGTCGTAGTCCCACACGAGGCACTGCGACGCACAGACACAGCTCGTCACCGTCGTTCTCCGGGGTCACAAAATTCATGCGCTATTTTTGAGTGGGCGTGCAAATATCGCGCCCCTTTTTTCAAAAGTTCTGCATCTGGGATGCATCCCCGCTCACAGTCGCTAGGGTTCCGTTACCTTGAGCTTGCGCTCGTCGTCGCAGCTGCACAAGGATATGAGGGAGACTTTGAACGGCTCCCACACAGGATTCAGGTTGTTTTTAATCACCTGTTGGAGTGGAGTACACACACACACACACACGTTAGGAGGCGGGCCGACACAAGCATCTGTCGTCGTACGTGAGGACGGGCTCCGAACGCACCTCGGTTCTGTGCACAAGCTGTTCGGTGTCGTCGTCGTTGATGCGGTAAATCTCTAAAAAAGGATCTGACTTGCTGAAGAGGTCCTGCGGAGAGAACAGCGTGATTGGATGGTCCAGGAGCAGTTAGACAGGCAGACTAATGAGGCTCCTCTGGTCTGAGACAACAGCGGAAATGTTCTATTACCAAACCTTATTAACAAATAAGAACAACTTAAACCGGAGGAAAATTTGACTGAAGGCTGAAGTAAATATTTCTGTTATAGTTACCCTGTTGTGCCCTTTCTGTAGGTACGATTACAGGGGAAAAAAACAAAATATTCTATATTCTATATGTAATGCGTCTCGACTGGCTGCTGGGGTGTTTTGTTGACTCATATTGCAAAAAGGGCAATTGTCTCTGTGAATAAAGGTCAGGGAGGAGCAGGTACAGAATGCACAGCACAGCGTGGCGGGGGTGAGCTGAGATTGCGGGAAATGCGTTTAATCTCCTGCACCAAATCCTTGTTTTATTCCATGAGTTTTACATCAACAGATAGAACGAAGATTCTGAAAGGTTTACATGGTGGTTTTTTTAACAACCTTAAATCCTCCCCTGAGCCTCGACTACCTGCCTCTGAGAGCAGAGTGGGGATGATTTAGGTCGATAGACTCATCAAAAAAAGGAAACGGACAACTCTGTGTGTGTGTGTGTGTGTGTGTGTGTGTGTGTGTGTGTGTGGTGGGGGGTAGGTCAGAGGCTACGCACAGAATGAGACAAACGACTGTCATATTCTCGCCACATTAGATACATCTTGAGGGGTGGGGGGTGGTGGGTGTCCATCGTGGGGACACAAGAGCGAAACCAAGCCGTGCTGTCCTTGCTTTGTTGTCATGGCAACCACTAGCAGTGTGGACCGGCCACACGCAAATGTTGAAATTCAATCACGGGCAGCAATCGCAGCGATATTAATGCCGAGCAACGACGGCGCGCCGTGACGTGTTCGCGTTAATGGCCGATTCTCCGGGATCGATGCGGCGCCGGGTCGCCACCGGCAGCCAAATTAAGAGATCCAGATGACATGCAACTGATTAGAAAATGATTGTTTCATCACTCTTCATCAGGCGTCCATTTAGGAGCCACCGCCTGTCTCGCGTGATCCGTCACCACTGATTTGCAGCATCAAATCAAAAAAAAATCAACGGATTCTCCACAAGAATTCAAACAAACGCAGCCAAACATTCACCCTCAACTGGACGGATTTCTCCTCACGGGCCAATGAGGGTAGAGGAGGAAACCGAGGCGCTTCCTTCCTGTTGAGCGCCTCACACATGGGATGCTTCTTGACTTTCACGCAGATCCTGGAGGATCTTCATATTCAGCGTGAGTAAAATACTTCCTAACACCTCCAGCACACAGCCGGGACGCACCGGCCAATGAGTAACAGCTCCAAACTGGTAAGGGAATTTCAACCTTCCGAGGCTCAAGTCCTGGCATTAAATGCGACGTTCATGTTTAGCTAAAAGGCGCCTTCAGAAACGGCAACTGTTACAAAAAAAACCCAGAATCTGCATCTTTCTCCTGCGAGTTCAGACGAGTTGAGCTGTGAGTGAATGTGAGCCCCTGCTGCCTTTTTGATTGAAAAGCTCCTTCTTCAGATTGCAAGTGTGAGATGTGAGTGGGGGGGGGGGGGGAGTGTGGGGGGGCTGTGTAATAAAGCCTTAAAGTGATTTTATCTTCCCGCCATAATAGAGCTGCGTGTCATTATAAAGATATCTAGTTATGTATGAAAATGAACATCGGCGCGGCTCCTGCTGAGGCTGCAGTATCACCATCACCGTCGTCACCAGCATCATCATCATCATCATCATCATCATCATCACCTCGCTAACGCTGCTGAACCATCGCTAATGAAATGTGAACCCAGCCTCTTTCTCTCACCTTATCATCCAGCTTCTTGGCGCAGAAGGAGAGCTCCACATAGCCGTTGTTGCCAGATATCTCCTCGGCATGCACCTGAAAAGAGAAACATGATTATTCAGCAGGATCCGCCACATTATTCCAGTAAAAGGACGTTTAACACCCGAATATGTTCTGGGTGTTTTTAAGAAGTGAACGCCAGCTTCTGCGTCTGGCCGACCCGTCTGAGCAGCTCTGTGTGGAGCTGACAGGTCTTCACTGCAGCTACGCAGCGTGGAGGGTTTGACAAGACCTGACAGATATGATGGGCAAATTAGGAGGCCCGGGCTTCATCAGGCAGCCCCTCCTGACAGGTTCTCCTCTGATTGGTTTACACTGCGTCGCTCTTTCTGTCCATCTGAGGTTTGGAAGCCGCCATGTTCTGACCCCGAGTCGACGTGTAGCCTGGCTCTAAAACCGTCAAACTGTGCTACATCTGGAGGGAAATCCTTGAGGGAGAAAGGCTGCCACCTTTGGACCTCTGGACCTTTGGACTCTTTGTCATTCAAGCTGGGCAGTGACGTCACCCGTTTGAAAGTAAATTCCTCATTCAGTTAAGGCGCAGTATGTTAGATTTGTTGGCATCTAGTGGTGAGTGCAGGGATTGCAATAAGAAAATCCACACCTTGTACCCATCTTCTGGGTGGTTGCCAGGGAATGAACTAAGCAACTGCTGCCATTCAGGTATTACGTAAATATGTAATAGGTCGACTGCTCCCAGCTAACTTGTTAAAATGTGAACTGGGCTGAATGAAAGTGGGCGTTTTGTAATTTATGTATGTTTTTATTTGCTTTTGTGCAACATTTCACATCTCTTGTGCTCGAATCATCTGTGAAGGTTGAACATGAATAAAAATTCATGTGGGCAAAGTGTTCTGGGTAAGATCGTTCGGTATTTCTGCAGCCAAAACCATAAGTTCCCGGTTCTCTTTCCCCATACATATGAACATATACATCACATTCCTGAGGGCACCGGGAGCACACCAGAAGGAAATGACACCAATATTGCAAATACAATAAATAAGAAAGAAATGGGCTCTGGAAAGGCTGGGACATTATTGGAGTGCAGTGAGCTGTGTATTTGCCTGGATGGAACTCCCCAGTGGGATTTCAGTTATCCCAATGACATTCAAAAGATCATTGCTGCTGGCTCTGATTGAGATTCAGCGCAAATCTGGCAAAAGATAAAAAGAATAAGATTTAAAATTGGATGAGTTTGTCCGCCCGTGTTATCGGGGGTCCGGGGTCCAGACCCCAGATGGCCCAGAGCTAAACCCAGCGAAGGGCACTGAGATCTTCTATTTCACATCGGATGCAGGACCCCACACGCACAGACCGCCTTTTCTTATGGCTTCACTCAATTCTGTGTGTGGAAGACGTCCCTGAGGAGCCTCGAATGGGCGCATATATAAATATACTGTAGCTGAGAGGAGGAATAAACCGCTAACGAGCATCGCTACAAAAACCCCGTGCCTACCGTGATGGTGGACTTGCCGGCATATTTCCCGTACTTCAGCAACAAGGGCTTCACCATCTTCTTCTGGGCGACGATCTGCATACATCAAGTTAAACGTCAGCCTTCAGCTCCTCGCTGGGAAGAGCAGCGTGCAGGGAGTCATTAAGGGCGGCGACACGCATTTATCACCGACGGAGGGAAACAGTCCGAGGCGCAGGCAGAGAGGGATGCTGCCGCCGGCTTCAGCTCTGTGACCGACCGTGGTTACTGAACTGGCGGGCAGAGATCTGTCTACCTGTCCGAGGGTGCACTCCACCCCACCCAGGAAGTCGTCGTCGCGGGTTCCGATGCTGTGAGTGCCGTGGATGTCGTAGACTTCGAATCTGAGCTTCTGCACCTCCTCGAAGTAGTAGTCCAGGGAAAAAACCTTGGCAAACACCGGGTGCAAGTTGCTCTTTATGACTTCTGTCCTGTCCAACTGTGGGAGGAAACACAGAAGAAGACTTTTGCGCACCTAAACACGACGGCCATGGAACATCGGGCTGCTTTCAGAGGAGCAGCCGTCCATCTAAATACCAGAGCAAATGTTGCATTGTGGGGTGATTTGTGAGAATTTCTGTGGACTCAGACATTTAATCTCAGCCTACAGAAAAGCACGCGCTCCTCTATTTAATAGCCTGACAAGAAAAGCTGAGCTCTTCCAACGGCTCATGATGTTGGATTTAGCCTGGTGAACATCCACACGCTGCCCATCTTCTCACGAGAGCAAATCAAATGAGTCTTGAAACAGCATCGGAATCTAAACTCGTCTTTCTTTCACAGCTAAAAGCGTCGTGATGCCGTGTTCGTGTTAAATGTGTGTGGATGACAGACCGGGCGCATCATGAACAGGGCTGTTTTGGGTCTGGCATGATGTCCGATGTCATTTGTTCATTCCCAGCAGAGCCGCTCCAGACTGGGAATCACAATGACCACATAAAGCCTGCCTCTCAGTTTATTGGTGAGACAAAAACCAGATCGGAAACGACTGATATCTTAAGAACAACAAGCCCTATAAACTTGCCTACGCGAGAAAACGACCACACAGCATCCAGGTTCTTATTAAAGGGGCCACTATTGTTCAGCAAACCAACACTTTTAACCTCATTTATTTCACATTGGGGTGTCATTATTGAATTATAATGTGACATTTAGACACCCTTGAAAGCCTAATAGTCCAGCTGTTCAGAGGTTGAGAAATTAAGCTCTCACGGAACGTCTTTTTCCTGGCGGTAAAATCCGATGCATATAACAAAACCAGCATTTTAGCTGAGGGAACAGGTCTGGGGATTAGCGCCTCCACAAAGACAGACTGTTCGTCCCACCTCTCACAGCACTGTAATTCTTCATAAGAAGGGAAGAACGCCGGCTCTCTTTGCCAGAACAGAGGAACGGCCTCACGCGTTAGCATGAATTCTGTGTTTCTGACCCGCAGTGACGCAACGAGCTGCCATCCCCCCGACGTTATGATCTCATCTGCTGTTGTAATGGTGCCTGTGGCGGCTACGAGTGAGTTGTGTTGGCTGATCCCCGTCTTCTTTGACCAGCCTGAGGGCGCCGTTCATGTCACAATATTAATGTTTTATCAGAGGAGCGAGGGGATGACTTGGGTTCAACCCTTACTGGGTTGCTATAGCGATTCACCTGCCACGTCTGACATCCCTCTCTTTTCCATTCACGTGTGTCACTCGGGGGTTTTTCTTCGTCTCTGACTCGTTTCTCTCACAAAGATCCAAGCAGAAAAAGCAATAACACGATCATCGCAGAGTTTGGGAAAGAGAAACTTTCTGGTTTGACTCCCTGAGCCTCATTCATGCCCACTTCTCTGTCTTGTCATTTCCTGCCTCCTTCCTCCTTCCTCTTTGCACCATCTGGATCGACAGATTTGCAGTGAGTCTTATGGGTCTGTTTGTGGATAAAAGCTCACCAGAGCTGTAGTGAGGGTAGGTTGCGCCTTCTGTTAGGTTGCTTGTGTCGAGCCAGAGCGACTTGACAGGAATAATTTATGATTTCTAGAATTTCTGTCCAACAGGTAGAAAATTATCTATGCAGTTCCACCTTAACAAGCCCCCGCCGGGGACAGACCGGCTTGTTATGGTGGCAGCATGCTGATCCACTTTGCCCAAAAAGCCGTGTGATCCACCCTTTTCTCTTCCCTGCGTTTTTTTTTTACCTGCACAAATTGGGTTCTCACGCGAGACAATTACGACGTGAGGCTCGGCTCAAAAGCAGTTACGGGTCAGCGGGGCCAGGAAGAGACAGAGGGCCTCGGCGTGGTGAGTGGGCCGAGCCGCTGTTCAAACGAGCACGTAAGTAACAAATGGAGGCCGAGCAGGTTGGCAGAGGATTTGGATAACATGGATAGATGGATGGATGGATGGATGGATGGATGGATGGATGGATGGATGGATGGATGGATAGATAGATAGATAGATAGATAGATAGATAGATAGATAGATAGATAGATAGATAGATAGATAGATAGATAGATAGATAGATAGATAGATAGATAGATAGATAGATAGATAGATAGATAGATAGATAGATAGATAGATAGATAGATAGATAGATAGATAGATAGCTCAGTAAGCCAAAGGCAGGTGAGTCTCCACCATCGTCTGATCATCACTGAGCTACTACAAAGGAAAGAGATGAATTCTGTCTCCCACAGATGAAAGTGTTTTGGTGGGGAAGGTGCAAATGAACTGCACAACAATAGCAAAGGACCTTGTGAGGAAACAGGTGCAAAAGTACCAACAGTCGCGCTAAAATGGGTCCAAAGGCACCATGAAGAGAGCCGCTGCTCAGCCTCGGGGGCGAGCCACTGGCCCGGCACAGTCAGGCGTGAGCTGTGGACGGTATCTGGACAGTGAAGGGGACCCGAGTCCAGCAGCACGGCTGCATCATGTCTCCAGGACGCTCTGCTGTACCTGGAAGTGCTCCAATTCCCAACACAGATGGCACCGGGATGGAAATTATTCAATAGTGAAACAACATCTCAAGACCAGAAGTAACGCTGGTGGGAAAGGAAAAAAAAAAGGATTTTCGCCAGTCACGGAGGACAATTTTGGGATGAAAAATTGGAGTGGCTGTCGTAAAGATCTCGCCCCGATATTATAGCTAACCTAATATGGAGGCAGAAATGAAGGAAAAGTGTGTGTGAGACCTCAGATTGACCAGAGCTCCAGGAGCTCAGTGCCAGAAGCTTCTAGGAAGCTACCACACAACATTTGACCCAAGGCTGCTGTTTAAAGGCAGTTTATCAAGAATGAGTGTTTCTGCATCAATGGATGAATGAATGAATGAATGAATGAATGAATGAATGAATGAATGAATGAATGAATGAATGAATGAATGAATGTGACAAGGCCAATGTTACATGGATGGAGTGATGATTAGTGGAAAAGATACCAGGTATTGCGGTAACCTCAGGTACGTGTGTGTGAGTGTGCACATCCATTTCAAAAATAGCCTTTCACATATGCTGCACTGTACCCAGGTCAGCCATCTCATGAGGCATCCTCCGTAGATTGGGAGGAAAAGCTATAACCGCGCCCGACATGGACTGTTCTTAATATTACATCGGCGTTTGATGGATGAAGGATTCGCAGGCGAAATTTATCTGCAGAATCCGTTATTCCGTGTTGTGTTAACAAACAAATGAAGGCCCGCATTTCGACTCCCCCTCAGGAACTCAATCAATTCATCAACGGGAAAATGAGAGACCTTGTGCCCACGCACCACGTCAGCCCGAGACCAAGGGAAGAAATCCTCCATTTCCCACTGAGGGCCAACTCGCCGCACGTCACATTTGCAGCCCACTGTTTGTCCACGTGCGTCCGCCGGTGGGACACGCTCGTGCACGCGGCGCCGCACCCGCCGAATCCTACACAGCAGGCTTCACAATCTGGCGTGAGTTAATGAGTAGTTGAGAGGAACGCTCGCGTTCTCCTCTGCAAATGTATTCCGCATCTGACATTTTCTGCTCTGAGTCAGACAGCTGTTGTGTGAGCTGTGATCATTTCCTGGGAAAAAAAGGAAAAAAAAAACAGCTGCAAATCCACCAAACCGTGAGAGATTTATCACCAGGGTGGAGCCAGACCGGTGGTTCTGTAGGGCGGAGATGTCTGGTTTCAGGTGAAGTGGTTCGGATGATCTGAACCCGTGCAAGCGGAAGCCAAAGAAATGAATGAAATGACTGTGGAAATACCAGATTTACATTTTTCTCCCAGAGAGAACTGATACAAATAGAAAAAGGAAACGGGTTTGGAGGGAGGGGCTCACCTCTGTCCACTGTCCGTTGGTCTGGACCATGAGTATGACACAGGGGTCGGACTTATTCAGCGTGTCTCGGTCCAGCAGAGCCTTGCATGACACGCGCAGCTCCACTTTGGAGACGCAGGCTGCCGGACCGCTGAGGCTGGTCGCAGGCGAGGTGGCCTCCTGGATCTCGTTCATCCTGGCTCGAGCTGAGGGGAGCGTCCGATCGGGGGAAAACTGAGAGGGGCGCGAGGCGACTGGCGACTCCTGGGTGGAAGGATCTCAGCGAGGACGCGGCGCGCTCACAGGACTTGGCTTGGAACAGATGTCAGAGAGAGGAGAGAGGTGCCCGTTGAGTCCCCAACGAGAGCAGAGGTGTCATTACAGCTGGTTAAGCATTACTCCCAATTGTGAGGAACATCATCTCACCTCGTTAATAAAGACAAACAGGGCATGAGGGTGGAGCTGGATCAGGTCCCTGAAGAGGCTGATTAATGACATGCAGTCTGTTACAACATGGAAACACACTTGATATCAGCCTCTGCATATTATGCATATTGTGATATCCACGAATAGAACAGGAGATTCCATTCAGCTTAGGAGGAAACATTTATGCCGTTTTAATGATTGATGAAAGTGGAACTAGGAGGTCGCGCAAAACTGCCGTGAATTTGAGGTTTAACCTATGACATCTGTGCCAAAGTGTCCTTGAGCACACAAATGGGAAAGGAAGTGAATGTTGTCGAGCAGCGGCGCCCGCTTCAGCGAGGACAGCGCCCGTGGATCAGCAGCCATCTGTGGCTCTGAAAACGCGCCCAAACCCCAGAGTATCGACGTATCTGTAAGGTGTGAGCTGCTCCCCAAATCCAAGGTTCTGACGGAGGGGTGCGTGGACAGAAGTGGGGATGGCCGTGCCAATCCGACAACTTAATCAAAGCCATTTCGGGAAACACTCGGGAACACTTTAGAGCAATTCACCAGCTTAAATCCCCAAATCTGTCAGCTGAAACCCGGACACCAGTTGCGGTGGGTCCAGTTAGAGCTCCTACTCGCATCAAGTAACGCGTCCGAATCAGCGAAAAGAACATTTGAGAACATCGCCCGTCACTGGCCGCTTTTTCTACGCCTTTTACGCACGTCCAACGAGACAATCAGCGGCTCCGCAAACGCGCGCACGCAGAGAAAGGGGGGAAAAAACGCACCAACAAAACAATTCCCGCAACAATTAACTACGGTGGCCACCAAATGAAGGACTGCGCTCCTACCTGTCGTTGCTGCTCACTCTTAAACACACTTGTTCAGGCGTCTTCCATAACGCGCTGGCGGATTTGTTTCCTCCGCACAAACTCATTGGTTAGAGCTTCAGAGGAGGGAGTGGGCTCGTCATGTGGAGACGGGGAGTGGACAGGAGTCCAGCTGCCGATGCGGGGACGCCAGTTTCATTTCACATCAGAATCCGCGCAGGCTGCTGGGGTGCGTGCGTTCTTGTTGACATCCGCGTATGAGATGGCGAGCGAATCCCAGGACAATCCATTATACACCTGCAAACTTCACTTCACTGTATTAATGTAGCCTTTTCAATCATATTTTCCCCAGGATAAATCTGCTGTAATCACTCTGTCGTTGCATGTTGCGGATACGGTTTAAATGCTCCACTAACTAATCTCTGCTCATATTACCAACTTCCAATTTAATGGAACAGCAATTTCTGATGAGCTGCTCAGTTGTGCGAAATCAGAAGCTTAATTTCTCCATTTTCTGCCGCAATCTATCTCTTTTTTTTTATGCGCGCGCGTGTTTATTTGAAAAACTAAATAATTTTCTAAATCGCTGACAGCAGCGCGTCTTACATAACATATGGTTTCTATGTTTTGGCTTCAACCTTTTCCAGTCCGCCCACAGATGTATTATTTTCATGAATGTATTTCCAGACATTGCATAACGTTCATAGATTTTTTGGGGGGGGAGTCACAGAGAGAGACAGAAAGTTTTTGGCAAAAACAAAGGCGAAAGACCCGGAAAAAATAAGCATGTGTCTGCGCACTTTATGATAATGTTAGCGTGTGGGCTGCACTTGTTGCGACAATTAATTCTGCGGGAGGCTTCAGAAACCTGCGGAGTGCTGAGGCGTCCGTCGTGCGGGGAGGATATTTGGCTGAGAGCCTGGCGGCGTTACGAGTTTATTGATTTTCCAGGAGAAACTCAGAGTTCTCAAACATTTAGGCCTCCTTGCTCGTTGTGCGCACGCGTCTGACGCAGAAACACGTTGCCTTCAGACAAGGCCGCGACCTCGAGTCAGCTCTGACTTCCGGCGTTCAACCCCCCGTCCTGTTCCTCCGTGGTTATTCAGAGTCCGCTCTGAGGCGCACACCTGCGCCCCTCGCCGCTGCCATCTGCCGCTGCCGCTGTTCCGGGTCGGTACCTCACAGGACGGCACCTCACGGGGAACATCTCTTCAGGGTTGCGTCTCCCCAGTCGCACTCACCTTGGCAGCACTGACCTCGGGGGCCGCGCACATGTGACCCAAAATAGGTGGTAAACCAGATTCCACCAGAAGTAATTGACAAACGCGCCATCGATCCCGTCTTTCTTACTGGTACTGTGATCCGCGATAGTGGTTTATCAATCGGCGGGCTTCTGTTTCAACGGGGAGGCTTCGAATCAGCAGAGAGAAACGTTATCTCCACTGGTGCTGGTGCCCAAAGGTCAGAGTAAATCTGAGACATCGCACGATGGCGGCGTGCACGTGTGGACCGCGGCTAATCAGAATGCCAGAGGCGCATGTTGGGGTTTGTGCGTGAACAAAGGTGAGCAGTAGTTCAGCATCGCTTCACACTGAGCACGCCGAGGAGGACACGGGAATATGAATTAAAACACATATATTTGACTGAGAAACTCTCTCTCCCCCCCCCCCCCCCCTCTCTCCCTGTGGGTGGGAGTGGGTGCTCTTGGTGCTGGAGCCTAAATCGCCAGGAGATAAAACACATCTAACACCGCGACCGGACTCCATGAACCATGTGCAGTGGGCTGGAGCGTTTCACTGGGCCCAGTGTGTGTTTGGGCTGTGGGAGGAACCGCACACCAAAAAAGGCCCCCGAGCAAGCAAATGGACCCAGACTCTTCACACACCAATGATGATGATGATGGTGATACCATAATCTTCGTGCATGAACAGTAAAATAGCCTGTTTGTATTTGCTCTAAAATCGACTTTAAGGCCCATCGGTTGCTGGACTAATGGACGATAATCCCCTCAGTTACGGACCAGCCCCCATGCCCCCCCCCACCCTCCTAATTTCTGCTGATCACATCTGTGCTATTGATTGGTGAACTGATTGCTATTGTGCTGATCACAGATGCACCAACACTCCACGGCAACAAAACGTGGAAGCAAAACTGCCATAAAATCCTCATTTGGTTGCTGCTTTCATTAGGTTTTTTTCCCTTCGAAAAAGATGAAGATGAAGATACTCGGTCCCCTGTTACACTGGAGTAAATTGATTTGCAGGAACGTGTTCTAAACTGTCCCTCTGAGTTCCCATTTCAACCTTATCAATCAGTCTGACTGGCAGCCCCCCTCCCATTACCTGAATTATTTATCTGCATAAGGCAGAGTTGGACCAGAGGACGCTAAAGGACAGCCAAGGACGTTTACTCCGTTTATCTTGATATGCTTGTTTCTGGCCTCTTGATTGAAATTCAGCACAGACTTTAAAGTTGCTCCGAGTCTCTGTTGTCATAGTGATGTTTCACATTTAACAGCGCATTTCAGCTGAAGCCTGCCAGTGCAAAGCACTCTGGATGAAAATTACATGTCCCACTGAAGGTCTTTTGCTCCCTGTCCGCCTCTCCTGACCCTCCTTTTACTCCTGCATAATGGCAGAGCGCCTCCTCTAACCTGAGCATTAACATGCGGCAGAGTTCACGTCTTTCACCTGCAATCGGGCTGCGAGGGAATAGATTTGTGATGAAACCGAGACGAAACCCTGACGCACACTCATCTCTCAGGCTTCTGATCGTCATCAACAATAGACTTCCTGCGTGTTTGATCGACTGGTGCTTGGTTAATTGCTCATCAACCAACATAACGTCAGTCTGCAACTCCCGACTCATATGCATGGTTAGTGGCGCCACCTGGTGTTGGGACGAGGTATTACACGAGAGAGCCAGCGACTTAACAGACCGGGGTCCGACACATCACTGGTGTCGTTCTAATCCAAAGATCCACAGCAGCACTCCTGCGGGTCAACACATACGGTCCGGTCCAAACCAAACCACAAGAACAACTGTGGATGAGGCAGCGATAAGGGAGTTGAGAGTTTCAGAGGACTAGTACGAATTCCTCAGTGATTAAATGAATTAGTGAGCAGCAAACTGCTTCCTGGCACAGATGAAGCATCAAGATCCAGATGTTGACCAGGATGTTAACGCTGATGTGACGATGTGACGCTGATGAGCCAATTGTTGCCCCAGAATATTCTGTATTTACCAGCTCCTATTGCTGCATCACAGCCAGAGGCTCACCTACGATGGTTCAGCCTCCGACGTGGGGGTTTATTTAAAATCCTCCTCTGTGTTTTCTGGTTCAGATCTAACAGCTGGGACATTAAGCTAACAGCTCAGAGCATCTAAAGCCTCTTTGGCTGTGTTAACTTACGGTGATACCTGTAGAGGTGCATCGTTGAAAGACCAAAACATCTAAACGGGACCAGATTGATGACATTCACAGTTCTCTTTTTAAACACTTTATTATGTAAAGTTCCATAGTGACCGTTCTCACTTCTTCTTCTCAACGTCTTGCTCGGCAGCTTCCTTGGCTCTCTTGGCACGAATGCCGAAGAGACGAGCGTTGGCGCGGGCCATGCGCAGGCTGGCGAAGGCCTTGAAGTTCTTCTCATCCTCAGAGATGACCCGGGCCTTCTCCCTCTTATGCACCTGTGGGTAAAACAAAACCAAAAGGGTGCTCATCACAAACAGTATCACAAACAGCAGCCTGTTTAATCCTGACTAAACCCCATAAAAGCAGTCATCAGCAAAAAGGGTTCAACAGTTTCATCAAAAGAAAATACAGAGATTCCGGAGATTTGTCATCATCTGACTGCTGCGATTTGGTTCAGTGGATCTACACATATGGATCAAATGTGACAAATACACAAATAAGGAAGGTAGCAGTTGAAGCTTGAGATGAAACCTTACAGTTTTGATGGGCATGACTGGACCAGTGAGCTGAGTGGCCATCTTGAGTTCCTCCTCCTGGAAACAGACACGGCGGCATCAATAGTGTGTAAACATTTAACTCAAATATTCAGGAATACTGATCATGATTCAGAGTTGACAAAAAAAAAAAACACTAGCAAGAAGATTCCACACAGAGCAGCTCAATAATTACACGTGCAAACAGAATAACTGAGACTAACACTCAAAATGGGCCTATATGATCTCATTCAATGATAAATACTGGATTCTACTGGTTCTGATTTTTTCCAATGTTACGTTGTGCATCGGCAACATTTGCAAACATTTCTATCATGACCAAGAAACAGAATCTGGAAAGGACCAAAGCTTACAGTGCTGTCTCCCTTCTTGGGAGCTGAGGCCTTCCTGGGGAACAGGATCAGTTTAGAGCGGTACTCCTTCAGGCGCTGCACGTTGGCCTGCAGGGATTCTGTGGACCTGTTACGGCGTCGAGCGTCGACGGCGATGCCAATAGTGCGGGCTGTCTTCTTGTGGATGCCTGCTGCCTGCACAGTCGAGAAGAGAGGACAAAGAGTTAAACATTAGGGCGTCGTGTGAGTCTGCTGAACACCAGGATGGATGACAGGAAATATGCAGTCAGTATCAGATTAATGGGTTCAAGTATTCATCAAGTAAATACAGGGATTCCGGAGATTTGTCATCACTTGACTGCTGCATTAAAACCCTTGTTTTGTTCCCTATATTGACGACTACCTCCATCAACCCTCTATTCTGAGGGGCTGCACATTCGATGATGCGAGACGTTAAATTAGCTTTCACCCCACACCAAGGTGATGCTTTTGTTATTCTGCTTCCTTGGCAGCTTGATTTTGGCCCGTTCTCTAGGTTGGTTGTCAAAAATAGTCCAAAAAAGTTGGCGTCAATAATCAGCACGTTTACTTGTGCGTCTCTTAAACGTTCAGTACTTGTCCTATTTTACACCCAATGGAGAAACTGGAATAACTGTCGAGGTGATGTCCTCCGGAACATTCTGTGATGATACGCGTCTTCATCAGGCTCCGACATCCCCCTTTCAGTCTGTTACATCATGCAACAAACAGCTGGAGTCAGACGGGAGATCGGCATTTCAAACAGGAAGAGGGATGAGACAGCGTTGGTCGTCGTTTTTTTTTTTTTTTTTGCAGAAGAGACACTTCCAATATTGCTGCCTCCTGTACATTTTTAGATGTTTTTGTTCCATCTTAAGGCCTCGTGACACTTCTGTGTAGCCGACATGTGGATCACAGACATATGAAGACCAGGGGAGCTGTGATTGGGTCGCCAAACGACAAATTCTGCTAGTTGTGATTCCAACTTTACTCCGTATTGTGTCTCAACTTGTGTTTTGGCCAGGGTGATCTTATACGATATCACTTTAAACTAAGCAAAGATGCTGGTTTATATAGCTTTATATAGAACCTTTTTTTGCTCACTGCTTTTGTTTTTTTCTGTTTTCTACGAGCAGTTTGGGCACTTTTAGCTAACCAAACACTTTATGATTAAACGGAACGCAATCGGCTGTAAACTAATGAATGTTGCCCCTCTTCGCTTGTTGGGGTCTAAACAAAGAAGCAGACGGCAGCAAAAAAAGGCAGCGCCATCTACTGTTCAAGTTTAAAGTTGCACAGCAAACCAGGCGACAGTCCGCAGAAGCCTACATGACAAATCCAACCTATGTAAGAACAGGTTCATTACAGGCTAAACACAAGCATAAGAAGGCCTTCAGTTGGACAAGGACTCTGATAATAATCGGACTAGCTTATTCCAATTATGGTTTTTATAGATCACATTAAGGAAACAATTCAGTTTTGGTTTTTTAAAGTGTAAATGTGCTGAATGACAAAGCATTACCTTCAGTTCTTCCAATGTGAAGCCACGTCCGGCACGGACCTTCGTGTGGTACCTGACGGTGGGACACCTGACCTGTGGCCTCAAGGGTCCAGCAACTGGACGAGGAGCAACAAGGCGGGCTTTGACCAGACGAGCCTTTCGCCTGCGTGAAGAGATGCCTTACTAAATATGCATTTCAGTCAAAGAGATCTGACTACATTGATCATACTCAAATGTATATAAAAAATATGTTAACATGGAACAACAGTCCAACGGCAGCGTAGCAGGTTGACAACATTGAAGTATAAAGAAGTGCACTCTTCTCCCCTGTGTTAGCATGTCGTTCTCACCTGCGGATCTTCCTAGCTGGCTGGTTGAACCAGGTGCGCACTCTTTTCTGCCAGTCTTTGTGAAAGTGTGGGTTCAGAATCATTCCATTCCGGCTAGGGGCCATGGTTGCTTACTTCCCTGCAAAACAGCAAAGCCACATGGGTCCAATCACGCTCTTTCGCCGGCACACCATCATGTCATTCGGAGATCCGCCTAACATGCTTAACTATGGGTAAACCAGACAACTACTCTTTGGAAATCCACCAAAAGTCACATTCCTGGCGTAATACTCTTAGCGACTTCGGGTCAACATATTTGAATTTTATTTTGGGGGGGTTTGACAGTAAAATAAGGTGCACAAGTCGGCCTGTTACTGCAATGCTAACAGAAACAGCCGTGTATCACTAGCTTCAGATGATATTTAATAACAAAGCGGATGCATGTCTACAACAATATTCACCTTATTACAAAGGTGACAAGTCACAGTGTCTGTGTTTTTGTGTGAAACACACAAATATGAGTAAAATAGATAGGATTACTGTAGATACAACGCAAATATGTAGAGAGAATATTCTGATACCTACGAGGGAGGAAAATGGCCGAAAGGAAAAAGGAAGTTGAGCGCAGTGGATTGTGGGATATGTGTGAACGAGCCAATCACCGAAGAGACTTTTTGAACGGCAACTATCCCATTAAAAATAACAGGTACATTTTAAAAACTAAAATAAATTCTCATTAATGTATCACTACACGAATAAGATGAAATATATATTTAAAAATTTACCTGCGGTATTTAGTATTAGCAAATGCAAGCCATAGATATACGTGCATCACAGGTTCGGCTGTAAAGAGAACCGGAAGTGCAAATATTTTCTTACTTAAAAATCTTTTTTTTTTTAATTGAGTAAAAATGTATAAATTCTATACATATTGTTGCTGCACAACTACATTTGACGCGTTTTAAAGTTTAAATAATGCATAGAATGACCACTAGATGTCTACCTAGCCCAGATTTGTTACTACTTTACTTTAATTGATTTTTTTGATTTCTTTTAAGCTCTTATGCTTCTTTAGGTCCTATCCTTATTTTACATGATATTTTTACTGTTTTACTCCCTCAGTTTTTTAGTTTTGTGGCCTCGCCCGGCCTGGTCCCTCGCCTCAGGTCTCGGTGCCCGGCCATGTCTCAGCTTGTTTGTATGTGTGTGTGCGTGTGTTTGAGTGTGTGTATGCATGTGTGTGTGTGTTTCCTGTTTCTCTTGTTGTTTTCATCCTTTGTGAGGCACTTTGTGCTACCCAGCGTATGAAAATTGCCATATAAATAAAGATTGAATCACTATATTATTGTTAGTAGTAATAGTAAAAGTAGGGCTTTGGTGTATTTTTATCACTTCACTGTATTGCCTAAATTTATAGACCTATCTATGTACGTGTATAATTCAATTATGTAAAAACGATAAACTATCCACTTTAAAATAACAAAACAATAAATCCTATTGGTTAACAGCAATGTGCTCATCCTTGTAAGACAAATCAAGATTTATTGTGATTTCTTGGCAGAAAACAATTAGGACTTTCATGCAGAAATGTATTTTAGATCAAATAAAAAAAGAAAAATATTTACTTAGCAAATGTGTAATACCATATAAGAGATTGTTGTAAACTTGTTCCCATTTCTTGAACATACAGTGCACTATCATGAGGAAGGATTTATTTTTAGATTTTCTACTTATAAAGGACCATTTGGAAATAAACAGTGACATTTTAGCTTTCGGGATGACATGAAATATGAGCCACGTTTTTAATAATCACTGTTGACACGTCTTGCCCGATAGTTCTTTTGATTACATATCCCCCTCAGTCTCAGCAGATTATTACTACACCAAATAAGTTATTGTTTCATGCTCTCTACCTCTCTATCACAGGGATTATTTGGAATTCATTGACTAGCAGAGCTTTTCACATCAGTGTGTCTGAAACCAGTTTCATTAATCATTGATCAACTAGGTTCTGCAATCTCTATTATCTTCACCTGAGGGCAAAGGTGAAGGTGTACATTCAGGCAACATGACCCAGCAGAAGACCATGAACATGTGCTCGGCCCATCACGCCGCGCAAGCTTTTCGATGTGTTGACACTGACACACACATTTCATCACGCCGTTTGCTTTTATTGAAATTCTGTCAGAGCAAAATACGTTTTTAAAAACTGAAGAAAAGTATCAGATAAAGGTGAAGCGAGCGAGAGAGATCAAAAGTCCTTACGGGGTCGAGCGGAATTAGTTACCGAGGATTTAAATTTAACAATATTTCAGCACCATCATAAATACAAAGAGAGGTCTTACACAGGGTGTTAGTGAATCTGTCTGTCTGTCTGTCTTTGATTGGAATTACTGTATAAACCATTTTATTCTTCAAGTGACTTGACGAACTTCTCATACGCAGGTTCATCCATGAGGCTCTCCAGTTCTTCAGGCTTTTCAATCGTCATCTTGAGCAACCAACCTGGGAAGAAAAAGGAAAAGCCCCTTTCAACAACACACTCCTCATCCGGCAACGTAACATCCTCATTTGCAGCAAAATGCATCCGTGGAATTCCCTAAAAAATGACCACGGCCAATGACATTTACCCTCCGCGTAGCAGGCTTTGTTCACAAGCCCGGGATTGGCCGCCAGCTCGGAGTTGATCTCTGTCACCTCCCCAGTGAGGGGCGAGTATAACTCACTGGCAGCTTTTACACTTTCCAAGGCACCAAAATCCTCTAGAACACAAATGCACACGAAAGATAGATCCTTGTCCACTCGATTAATTGATCAATTAATTTGTTTGTGCGACTGTCGAATGTACCCATTTGTTCAAGTCTTTGGCCAACTTCAGGGAGTCCACAGTAAACCACATCACCTAAGGCTTCCTGAAAGGGGAGGAGAATATTCATTGTTAATTTCTGCTGTTAAAATGTACAAAATTTTAAAAAGCTTCTATACTATTTTACAAGGCTGCCCCAGAGTTGGTCACATTTCAGTCGCCATAATGAAAATTCGATGCCTGGAACCTAAAACTGGATTTGCCTCGTGACTGTTGAAAACTTGGCCACCATCACAGGACAGTTTGAATCCATAGAGTCGCCCCATCCTTGCGATGATAACGCTCGTCTTCTTTTTTTCCGCACAGCCCTGCACTTTTCCGATAATCAATTGCTTCCTGCATTAATCGGAAAGCGGTGAGGACAAAGGGCAGCGCAGCAAGATATCACTGTAGTTCAATTGCCTTTTGTTAATCCCTGAACCAGGTGGGTCATAAATACAAGAACCTACCTGAGCGTAATTGCTGATCCCCACTGTGCCAATTCCACCTTCCACTCGCACCCACTCATGCTTATCTGTGAACTTCAGGGCTGCAGCGATAATAATGAAACATGCTGTTACAAAGCAGAGCGTTGATGACACAATAAGTCCTGTTTGGAAAGTAAAGCCCCACCCCTATAATCAACAGGCATATTCACATTTTATTAACGGCGGTTTATTTCTGACGCAGCAGTTGGTACTTTGAAATAAAAGCTGGATCAAATGTGCAGGGTCAAAGGGTGGCAAAGATCAGACTGTCTCCAGACCAGGATCATCAAATTTGGATGTCACATAAAAAAATGCGGACAGTGAAGCAGCAGCAGGGCTCTTCATTACCCAGTGTTTGCAGCAGTTAATGCAGAATATAGGCCCAAATCTATAAACTGCTTAAGGTTTATAGGTGGGTGAAAGCCCGGGTGTTCTTAACCTCTCCCGGCAAACAGACTCTGAAGATGAGCTTCTTATATTTGACCATCAAAACACCTGGAAACTCCCAGTCGTCCTAATCTTTTGTGAAATAGGTGGTGTAAATGGGATTATCCGTGGACTTTTGTAATCACATTTACACCCCAGATAGGCCTTGCCATCATGCAATACTTCAACAATCTAAAAACATTGAGGGGACAAGTTTAAGCTCAGGTTTTACTCAGGATAAAGACTGAGTGGCCATTAAACTGACGCCAGCGAGGACGAGTCCATGGTGGCAGATCTTAAAACATGAAAAGACAAGTGCGTAAACACGCTCAACCTGTCAGTAATGACTAATAATCCTGCGAGTTCGAGGGGCAGCTCTCACAATCACCACTTTTAGGAGAAGTGCCTCAATTTTAGCCTATTTTTTTGAGGTGATGCTAAAGTTTAGCATCTTTCCAAAGTTGCGACCGAGCTTAAAGCTGCAATCCCAACAGAACTGCGAGTTTTTCGCCCATTGCGCACAGCGGCGCATGTGGCAGATGTAGTGCATCTCCGTCCCCATTATCGATATTAGCGGCTCTTACCGGAGGACAAGGCGGAGGAGGCGCGCACTGTCTGCACGGAGCCCGCTCTCCACAGTGGGCGGCTCGCTGCGAGCGTCGTGGCCGCGGAGGAGTGAAGCAGCCCTGGGGAAAAGTTTGCAGAGAGGCACCGCAGCGCCGCTCTCATCGCCATCTTCATTCCGCGTCTGGCCGCGGGAGCGCGCATCGCCCCGGCGTGTGCGCGTAAGGGGGGGGGTTGAAGAATGTCAAGGTGCATTGGCTCTTGTTTTTTTTTACATTAATGAGCCACTCTGGAATTTAAACGCATAACGCGTCTTATTATACACGCAGCGTCCAAAGGTTAATGTTTAAAAACCAAAGAATGTCACATTATTTTGTATTTTTATGCAACCGCAAGAATTTTTCTTTTAGGAATCTTACATGTGGCGAACACTTCCGTTCTGACAGCAGATTACAGGAACAGTCATCCCAAAAGCACCGTTTCTGGACAGTTAAGCAGACAAATCAAAGTGTGACGATTGCTGTGATGGGTGATCTTCAGCCACCATCATCCATCGGTGAGCTCAATCCAGCCTCAAACTGGAGGTTGCTCAGCCAGACGACAAAAAACAGGTGGACACATTGTTGTATCAAACGTGCTGTATGAGGAGAGGAGATGGTGTTGGTGTTCCAGAGAAGCGCCACCAAGGTCGACATCTAATCTCTCAGACAAAAACAGGTCACAGAAGATTCTGAAGCACTTTGTTTGGCATTTCCGCCTTGTTGGACCCACCTGAAGCTCAAGTCAGAGGTGTTTTGGTGTTCTCGCTAAGCCTTGCAGTCAGTAACGCTTGTGAGATCAAGCTGGTCAAGGCACTTTAATCCGTGACACCAGTTCACCTCCTGCCATGATAAAGAGCAGCACGAGTCCAGAATCATGGGACTAGTCTATTGCCCTCAATTTCACTAATTGTTAAGGGACAACTTCTATTCTAATTTTAAAATAAGTGGCCACTCACTTGCATTTTTTCGGGCACGTGCTGGACGATTGACTGCACGCCTTGAAGGTCTGATTATACAACTCCAAATGCTGAGATGAGGTTCTTTAACTTTAGCATAAAACTAGTGAAGCAAACAGACAACGGCACAATGTCAATTCCTGTGATTTTATTCAGTCATATCTATTTCTTTTACATGGTGAGTGTAGAATATGATGAGAGCATATTAAAAACAGATCAGACAACACAACAGCCAGGTTGGCAAAAATACATTTATATACTGAAAACCCTTAAAACGTTAAAAATGCTTGAACAATAACCTTACGTACTGCGTTCTTTTGGTGTCAAGTAGCAGGATCAAGCACCGTTTGAAGTACTTTACAGCATATGCAGGTTTACATCAGCCGAACGCTCGATTAATCTGGGTGAAAACGATTACAAAGATTTGTGTGTCTGAGATGGAGGGCGCAACACAAAAAGCATTGATGGGAAGATATGGACTGGGAAAACACAAAGGCCGGTGGCCTTCCCCGCTGACCAGAAGAGACTTGACTCCTGCACAGGTCTGATGAGAAGGCGGCTTCAGACGGAGGTGCCCTCTGGGGGCGCCGACGCCTTGTTGTCATCAGGCTTCATCGCCGGGAACAGCAGCACCTCCTGGGAAAGAACATTTACAAAGGAGAGAAGGTTTATTCCCCCTGCAGAAGCCAGGCAAATCAAAGGAGATCTACATGAACAGGGGAGGGAACGGCTTCGCTCAAGAGCGCCGTCTCTTGATGTAGCGCCTCTATAATCCCGTTAGTGTGGTATGCCAGCGTAAGGTCTAAACGTCCACACTAACAAGCAGCTTCTCACACTTCCTGCAAGTCAAACAAACCAACTGCTTTGTGCTTTCAAGGCCGTGTCGGCGAAGTGACGTCACCATCGACGGCTGAAACGTTCTCACAACAGAACAGAACATCTGAGCAAACAGCCCTCAGCTGGTCCAGCTGTGACCGTGCTCCCCCTTCCTCCACATGGACCCGCCGGAGCGTCTCCTTTGAGGTCGGGCGTCTGCCACGCCTTAGCCTGCGGAGCTAGTTTAACGACTGCCGTGCACGAGCACGTAACTGGCGCAGAATGCCCGTCTCCTGCCCTCTGATTGGTTGGAAAGCTTTTGTTGCGGTTTGTGGGAGGAATGTGGTGGTGGTGCCAGTTTACTGTGCTCTTAATGTGCCTCTGAACGTCACCTCTGCTTTACTGTTACTAAACATCTACTCATTAAAGATGTCAGCCCGTGCACAGGGAGCTCTGCTGTCTTTCCTTGGAAGGAAATCCCAGGTAAACAGGGTGGTGGGAGTCCTTTATGGCTTTGATCAACATTTGGTAGAAACGAGACAGTAAAAGAGATGATTTTGGATGTTATTAACCAGCCTTTAATTACTTTATGGTTTTCAACCGACTGATGCCTGTCAGAATACGGCCCCGTGTCACTTGGGACTTTTACCTTGATGTTGTTGGAGTCGGTGAGGAACATGCACAGGCGGTCGATGCCCATGCCCCAGCCTGCTGTCGGAGGCAGTCCGTACTCCAGCGCTGTGCAGAACGTCTCATCGATGAACATGGCTTCGTCGTCACCCTCAGCTTTGGCCTGAAGAGGGTTCAACACAAGTCATTGACACACTGTGAAGCTTTAAGGCAATCAAAAAGAAATATTTGTTTTATTCGCACCTTAGCTTGCTGCTCGAAAAGCTCTCTCTGTCTAACTGAATCGTTCAACTCGGTGTAAGAATTGCAGATTTCCTTCTTCATGACAAAGAGCTCGAAGCGCTCAGTCAGGCCTTTCTCTGATCTGTGCCTGGAATTAAAAAAAGAGCTCGTATGAGGTCAACCGTCGCTGAGTGGAAGCCTTGACGTGAGCCAGCTCTCACCATTTGGCCAGAGGACTCATAATTTGAGGGTGGTCGCATATGAATGTGGGGCTGATACAAGTTTCCTCCATGAACTCTCCAACCAGCTGTGGGGTAACATTAGGCCATGAAGTAATACATAATTTACATAGAAAAAGGTTCAATATCGCACACGCGATGGTGACATTCATGCACCTTGTCCAAGAGGCGAGCGGTGGTTCTGGGTGGGGGACATTCGACTCCTTTCTCAGCACACAGGTTGTCAAAGAACTTGCGTGTCTCTGGAAAAATGCAATGAGCACAAAACTGTGAAAGCATAGCACAGGAGAGAAACATCTAGCCTTTAACTCATTCTTACCAGCGCTGTTGTAACTGTCAGTCGGGGGGAATTTGACTCCCATTATCTTCTCAAGGTCATGAGTCATGCTCAATCTTCTGAAAGGGGGCGTGAAGTCAACTTCCCAGGCTTGTCCCTCTGGACCATCAGGGTGATAAGTGATCTTGTATCCTCCAGTGATGTGCTTCACCATCCCTGCAGCAAAACACAAAAAGAGTCCGAGATTTGGAGGCTTCTCTGGTATATTCATCCAGTAAAGTGACCAAACAGAAACCAGCTCCACCATTTCAATCATGGGTTCTTTCCTCTGGGCTGAAAACATTACTGAGAGACCAACTGGTTTTCTAGTTTTGTCATGCGTTTGATAATTCATTTAAGGAACGCTGCCATCTTACCTGAGAGCAGCTTCTCTGTGATCTCCATCAAATCGTGGTAATCTGCATATGCCATGTAAAATTCACAAGTTGTGAACTCGGGGTTATGAGTCATGTCGATGCCCTCGTTCCTGAACTGGCGACCGATTTCATACACTCTGTCGATTCCACCCACCACAAGCATCTGCAATTAATGGATTCAATTCAGAGTTTTTCTATCCAAACAGGACACACAGTGACAAACCAACACCACATATTTCCTCTTCCTGTGCAGCATCAAACCGACGTGTGAATACCTTGTGGTAGAGCTCAGGCGCTATCCTCATGTACAGGTTCATATCCAGATCATTGTGATAAGTCACAAATGGACGGGCCACAGCTCCTCCAGGAACAATGTTCATCATTGGAGTCTCAATCTGAAGCAACAATTAAGCAGCGTAAACTCAGTTTCTATTACAATGGCAGCAAACCTGCAGGATTCAATTGCACCACATTACCTCAAGAAATCCCATCTGGTCTAAGAAGCTGCGTAAGTATGTGATGATTTTAGAACGAGTTATAAATTTCTGTCTCACGCTGTCGTTGAGGATCAGGTCTAAGTAACGTTGGCGGTATCGGGTTTCCTGTAAGATGACACAAACTAAGGTTAGTTCGCAATAATAAAGAGAAAAACTCCCAGGTTTTCATGTTTGTGGCGCTGCATCAGTTTGGTGATGGACACAAAGCTCTGGTCGTCATGGCAATCGCTGCTCGCCGCAGTAAGAAACAGTGGAGCACTAGTGCGGCCTTTTTCTGGGGTGGGGGGGTTCTAGATTAAATTCCTTCTAGCTGAACACAAGCACGTGCATATTTGGTCGAGCCCCATTTGCAGTGGTTAACAGAAATTAATCAGAAATGAGAAGATACGTTGCTCTGTTTCAGACACTGAAGCTTCACATGTTCTTAATTGAGACGGAAGGGAAGGAAAACTGGAACCTTGTCTTTGAGGCCAAAGTGGAGGTGGGGCAACATGTGCAAACATGGTGACAGTAGAATCATTTCTTTGGGGATGATACTCAGTTCCCCTTTCTTGGTTTTCCCAGGATTCCCGCAGACACCGATGATGTCACCACGACGCAACTTGTTGTTGATGGCCACAAACTCCTCTTCTGACGTGTAGTTCCTGACAGACACAAAGGAATACCTCCAGATTATTGATGTGTAATCAACATGAGAACTCAAAAACCAGCTATATAACAGAGAAAAGGGTCAGTTTTCTTTATCATATGCTGTCAAACACATGCAAAGTATTATACACACAACACAAAGGCAAATAACGCAAACTCCCATTATGCCCGCCCTGTCAGACAACACTGAAGCACTGAAGCTTGCAGCCAACTAGCTCGTACTACCGTATTTCTCAAAAGCCCAAAAAGTTGCACTGTAACTAATCCGCTTTCCATTTCTGGTCTTCAGGCTTTGAGCTAATCAGCAACATTGTTGAGTCACGTTATGAGTCTCAGAACACACCACAGGGACAATAAGTAAATTATTATTTAGAATTATTTGCAACTGTGAAAGCAACAACTCTAAAAGGACAATAAGGTCAAACTTAATTAAAAGCAAAATATGTTCCCGTGCCACCGTTGGCTTTTTGTCAATAAAAACCAAACCAAACAATAAATAAATCATTAATTGCAATGAAGGTGCAGCTCACACATGACTTATGGGCAGCAGAGCATTGTGTATACTGCCACCCACTGGTGGCCTGATGTTATTGCTACATTAATGTTTCAAGTCTCAAGGTTCAATAAAACCTTCCTACAAAGTGATTGTGCACAGAAATGTGATCCTTCACAAACAGATGGCAAAAAGCTAAACAAGAGCTGAAATAATTTAAGAATTGTCCTATTTTCATGCACCTCAACAACGTTTCAATGTCCAATATGCACAGCGACAAGAAAAGTTTTTAAGATTTCAGATCCAGTAAACCACATCGCATAATGACAGAGGAATTTTAGGCAGTGGTGGTTCTGTACTTTGAGTTTGCCATAACTTGTAGCTTGACTCCTTCACCCCGGAGGTCATAGAAAAGCAGCTTGGCCCCAGAAACCCTCTTGGCGTGAACTCGACCTGGAATTACACGTTTAGACAAATGATGAATCGGCCAGATTACAGAAAAACCATGAAAGACTTTTAAGACGCTACATTATTCTCGTACCTGCTACTTTGACAGCATCAGTCAGCTGGTCCCCTGGTTGTAGGTTTTTGTATTTCTCAATGAACTCTGTGAGAGATACATCGACATGAAACTTGTGCGGATACGGGTCCTCCCCTGCACCCTTCAGCTCTTCGATGGCCTGAGAGCGAATCTTGAAGTATTGCTGTTAAAAAAAAAACATCCAAAAAAAAAAAATCAATGCAGTATTTGATGAGAGCAAAGGTGTCGTCTTCAAAAACGCACCACTGCTATTTTAGCCTGGAAAACGTGCCTTTAAGATTTATTTTTACTGAATGCATTTTCTGTGAGTAAGGAAGACAAACCTAGCAAGGTAATATTTAAAGATCAACTGAGTCGACAAGGTATCAGACAGTAAAAAATTAATCTCACGTTCGGGTCAAGTGTCTCTTCATCCTTGCAGGCCTCCTGTTCAGGCTGCTCTTTGGTTTTGGCTTCTTTTTCTGCAGCCTTCTTCTCAGCTTTGAGTCTTCTCTTCAGCTCACTGATAAACACACAAAATATTGAAGACGATGAAGAAGATCAATGTCTAATTTTGATGGGAAAATGAAGAACTGCTGGACTGAACACAAGATGCAATGGCCACAAGTGCATGCGGTTCGGTTGTATATGAAGTGGACCAACAAGGTTCTTCAAAACACCGATCATGCCACAGGTGGAAGGGGAAACTATATCCACTTTGATGACAAAAGGTTGGTTGTCTTTCTCAGTGGAATGAAAAAGCCACCAACCTTTTGTCACCTCTCCAATGATTCCCACAAGTGTGCACAGCGCCTGTGCAGGGAAGTGGTTTTAACCACTGTGCCCTCACACCAAAGGCTCGGCCAAGCTGCTGGCTGGCGGCCCTGACCAGACTCAGCATGGTGAGATAACAAAGCCCCCAACTCACCTGAGGAAATAATAGACATATGCGTAATGTGAGGACGGCACAGTATATACAGCAAAGACCGTCTTTGGCCAAACAGGGAAAACATTTCTATATTATGCAGACTGAAGTTAAGCAGTGTTTTTTTGGTGTCCACTACAAACTAGGTTGCAAAGATGCAGCGAAAACGACAATGACAGCAAAAAATCAAACAATAAAACACCTGGAACAGGGAAATGCATAGCAGGCAAACCTTAATTAGTGTATTGAACATATTTTTCATACTCTATCCGGACTGCTTTGATACCCAATGGGAACTAAAACAAAAACTGTTCCATAAACAGAACTGAAAGCAAACCCAAGGAGCGTAGCACGTTGATAAGTAACAGGGCTCCTTGGCAGGTGACAGCGTCGTACGCATGATTTCCGAAGCTAAAACCCTCAAACGACAGACAGATTGAGCGGGGTATCTTTGAGTCATAGACAGAGTTGGTTAAAATACGACAGAATAAAAGAAGAAACCTACTTTTTACTGAGTTTTTCCTCGCCCGCCGCTGTTACATCAGCCATGTTGGAGGTGTGCTTGAGAGGACCGACGGCGGCGCATGCGCACAGCTTAGTAGCCTCCTATTGGCTGCCGAGCTCGTTGCTGAATAAATACTTGGAATCCTCTTGGAGGCGCAACACTGCCCCCTCTGGTCCGGGGTGTGTAGTGAAATCCATTTAAACCGGACATGGTTATTACGTCAGGAGCTAAAAATGAATGGTTTCATTTAAAAAGAGAAAAATAAAACCCACAGAGACTTTACCATGACTGTTTACATGTTTATTACACTTACAGCACATTTACATAAAACTCAGCAGACAGTTAATAAAACCATTCCAACAAAAGCCAGTTGTTCACATGGTAAGAAAAAAAATAATCACGCGGGTCATGTGTGTTCAGGTGGGAAAAAAAAGTTTAAAGTAGATTTTTCAAGACTTACACATTGTGTATAAAGGTTGGAACATTTTTTTTATATACACTGTATATATTTTGTTATGTACTGGTCTGCGTAAAAAAAACAACACACACATTACTGTAGAATAACAATACGCTGGATTTGGAATCAATGTCTGATGAATTGCAAGACTGGATAAAGCAAAGCAGTGGCGGCTATTTGCATATTAAACTGCAACTACATTTTCTAATTGGGAAAGTTTTTTTGTTTCTTTTTAAAATATCAAATAAAAAAACTTGCAGATCTCCACTTACAGTATATTTGCTGCATAGTAGTTTCACAGAGAGGTTGCCTGCATCAATGTTGGGTAAATGCAAAGGTACTCCAGTACAAAAAAATACAAAGTAACATGCATGATAGGACTCAAACAACAGACAAACTGAGTATTTAAAGTACACCTACTTAAACTTGAGAACTACTCGTCACTGGACCAGCGCAGCGTTAAAGAAGCAGCCATGATAAAACATCTTCTGCATGTTTGCTGCTACAATATCAAGGCACTTGTAGTAGTGAGTGAAGCAATATCTGAGGAAACTATTCCTGTCACCTTCTTGGTGTCAAAGTAACTGTTGCATTCAATGAATTCAAAACAGTCAAGAGCCTGTAGTGTTTAAAAGAAAATGAGAGATTTTTATTAACAATCCTCCTGTTCAACAGTCACACATATATTACCGATCTCTGCATTTAAATACAAAAATGAGGAGCCTGGAATTTCAGTAAAAGCAATTACCTCGCCAGTGTGTGTATAAAAGGACATTCTGCATTCGGGGCTTTGCCAGAAAAATACTGAAAGGTGTTGGTCCTCAAACAGTTTGGTGCCATTTTGACCAGCTCTGGACATTCCAAGTACAAGAATTAAGGTTTAAATTGGAATCACAAAACAGTAACTGTGCGCAGGAATTTAAAAAAAATAAAATAAAATAAAATAAATAAAAACAAGCTGTGGACAGCAGACGTAGGAGGCCCTGGTGAGGCTGCTGCCTGCACACCTAAAATATCTCATAACCACTTTGATTAACGGGAAGCAATTTTGATTGAGAACCAACATAAAAATAAATTACCGGTAGATAGAGCTCTCGGAAAAAGGTGCAGGTACTACACTGGTAAAAAGAAAATGTTTCCAAAAAGTTTGTTAAACAAACAATTAAAGTCATAAATACTGTCCTATTTTCCTATTTCACAAGTTTAAGAAAGCCAATCACAGATCATTCCTTGCTTTCCTTCATGATTGGCTCCAAAGATCACAATATTCATTTAATCTCCACTGTAAAACAAGAGCTGGTTTCTGTTCGGAGGTCTATAAAATGTAACCGTCTGCGTGATTCCAAGAACCTGTAAATAACAAGAAATACGACAACAATCACAGCACAAAACTGAGTACATTCCATCATCTTCAGAGAGACCAGCCCCTTGACACTGACAACAATACAACAGAAGAACTTTGGCGACAGGACAACCTGCGCACCAACCGCCGGACCAGGAGACGATCTTCACCCGAAACAATGCCACGATTCAAGATCCTAATCAAACTTTGGTCAGGACACCCCCAACAGACGCGACTGGGTGTGTAAATACAATCACCAGGAGAGAATCCAAATGGACCAGTTGTAGTTGCCAAAACGCTGTTTCTCTTCAACGGACACACAAAGAACGGGTAAAAGGGTCTCTGGAACACTATTCCAGGTTGTGCGTGCCCGACGCACCAAAGGGACATTAAAACAAGGATCCAACGTAAAAGACAAAAGAATAATAAACTATAAATTGCAATCTAATCTTGCTACTGTAAATACATGTACTGTATATTTAAAACTAGATGTCTAATGAAACTGTATAAAGTGAATTACAAAACTGATGAAATGCAGATTTTCCTTGTTTGTCCAGGTCTGTTGCTGATTTTTAAGAATAAAACGGGGGGCACACGGACATTCAGAGCTGGATCCCCACATCTAGTCCATTAATCTATAAAATGCTTTTTTTTTTTTATCAGTAACTAACTGCACTAGAAAACTATGGATGATGTCTTCTCAGATGCTAGCATGCAAACGTGGAATAAACAAGATAAGTTGGTCATTCGATATTTTCAAGGGTAAACGAGGAGGCGGCGGCAAAAAACAAGTAGCAAATTGGAGCTTTTCTAAATGACTAAATTTTGCTAAATGAACATGCAAACGTACACTGTTTTAGAGATGGCAACATTAAAATGAAATTCTTTAGCGCACGGCTGTTCCCTGAACTACAGTTGTAGTCAAGTCAGGACTATTTCAAATAGCTTCCTCAAACATATTCTGTATGATGCTTCCAAAAGTTCATTTATGTATATTAATGGGTGCAAGCTTACTTCTAAATCAAAGTTTGTTAAAATAGGCAGCATTTTATCAACATTACTATTAGTCTCTGTGTTTATTCTACTTTGCCAACTTTCATCTTAAACATTCTCCCTACATTTTTAAATCTATCTTCCACGTCCACGTTCATAAATACCAGTCTGACAAAACCTCCACAAAACCATAGATGATATGGGAAACGAATCACTACATCCCTCCAAACTGGCCAACACATAGTACACATTAGCTACTAACTTTCAAGATGGATGCATGGATGTTATTGGTCCACTTCACCCTCACAATTATGTATATACTTCTAATGTGATTCTGGAGAACGAACAGGAAAACAAAATAGTTCCAAATTGTCAACGTAATCATAGATCAGTAGGTAATAAAGAGTTGGACTTAAATTCACGATCTAAGGCTATTTCACTGTCTTATTCACAAAGTATTTTGAAAGTATTCCAAAGTGTCTCCCTATTTTAGAGTTACATTAAAGAGCATCTGCAAATAAAGAGAAAACTAAAGTAACTTGTGTTGAAAACTAGTATGAACGTGTTACACTGCTTCCAGTCCCTTGCAGGCCCACCAGCAGATCATCAGTCTTCCCCATGTTCTGACAGGCACCCATGTTGTTCTGCAAAGACCCGGACTGAGACAGCGACTGGCTGAGCAAAGACTGAATGTGCGCCTCGCTTTCCCTTTGGTTCTGTCCAGACTGGCTGATGGCTATAATCTGATCCGAGAGCGTGTTTCCAGCAGAGCTCATCATTTGGCTGCATTCTGCAAAGATGGAGGAGAGGTCACAAAGTTACAAGCAGTAGAAGCAGATTAAATAAGTTATGCAGATGTCATTAGTGTGCGGCTGACTTTTAATGTTTTATCTTGCAGTTTCTGTCCTCACCATCCTGAATTCCAAAGAGGAACAGGCCAGATGGCTGAGACTGGCTCGGCTGACTGATGCTCCCACTGACGGCGGTCTGAAACAGCGGCCCTGGCTGCTGGACAGGAGAGGAGGTGGTGGTCTGGAGGTTCGTCACACCGTTCTGAGATGCGAACAAGTGCGACTGGGTGAGCTCCTGAGTCAGCCCGCCCGGCAGTGAAGCCATGTTGGACTGCGGCATGAAGAGCCCCACTGGCTGGTCCTGTTGGCCGTTGGAGCCACCGCCCAGCTGCATCGGCTGTTGTTCCTGAAACATCACTTGCTGCTGCGGAGCAGAGGGGTTACCTATGGCCATAGGCTCGGAGCGATCTTGCCGGGTTACTGGTACCATACTGGCTTGGGAAAAGAGCAGAGAGGGGTCTGGGGTATCCTGGGCTATACGATTGCTGCTCGTCAACGGAGGCATCTGGACCGGACTGCTGAACAGCAGGTTGGAGGTCTGGTCTGGGGGAGGAAGGGGACTGTTGCAGAACAGCAGGCCGGCCTGTTGTGGCTGCTGCTGGCTCGGCAAAAGCGTGTTTGCTGAAGGATGCGGGGAGATGCTTGGGAACAGAGATGTTTGCTGGGGTGACTGAGAGTGGAGTTGGGGCTGAGAGGGCTGCTGTTGGTCCATGGGACTTCTCTGTTGGATGGGGAGTTGGGATTGGGTTGAAAATACTGACTGTGGTTCAGGGGCAGATGTTTGCAGAGCACCCAGAAAAGCCAGCTGCTGCTGCTGCTGCTGCTGTTGTTGCTGCTGCTGTTGTTGCTGCTGCTGCTGTTGTTGTTGTTGTTGAGCAGTACTGGATGTGAGCTGTGAAGGCAGGGATGTCTGAGGGAGGAAAATTCCAGGGGGTGATGGCTGCTGGTCTGGTGACTGTAGGACAGTCATGGTGTTTTGAAAGAGAGCAGCCTGGACCTGCTCCTGGGAAGCTTTCTGGAACAAACCTTGGGGATCCTGGGACTCAGGTAAAGGACTGGGATTGTGGAACATAGGTGGCGAAGGGTGTGAGGCTGTCTGCTGAAGGTAGTTGGTCTGAATAGAAAGGATGTCGGTTGCTTGTTGGAAAAGAGCTGCTCGCTGCTGCTGTTGTTGTTGCTGCTGCTGCTGCTGCTGCTGTTGCTGCTGCTGCTGAGCCTGTTGGAACAGACTGCCCTGGTTTGGCACCACTCCTTGCGTTGAGCCTTGCTGTTCTGGGGTCTTGCTCTGGGAGGCATCCTGAAACATGCCACACTGCATCTGAATCTGTGACTGGAACAACTGTAGATTCTCCAAAACCTGCTGCTGCTGCTGCTGCTGCTGCTGCTGATGAAGCTGCTGCTGCTGAATTTGTTGCTTTTGTATCTGTTGCTGGTGTTTTGCCATTGAGTCGTCAGACTGAAGTGCCAAGTTGCAGAAACCTTTGGCCTTAAGATGCCGCACTGCCTCTTCAAGCTGGGCAACCTCATCAGAGGGGAACAGTGGGATTTGCTGCTGCTGTGACGCAGGTTCACCACAAAGCCTCCCCACAACTCCAGAACTACCGCTGGTTCTGTCCTGCCCAAGGCCCTCTCTGGGCTCCAGGAGGAACTGCTGTGAGCCTTGCTGGAGCAGAGGATCAGCAGCTACAGAGAAGGAGGTGGTGGCTGAAATGTCCTGCTTCTGCACAGTGCTTAAGGGCTCAGTGTGGGTAAAAACAGAAGCTTGGTTCTTGTCAGCATCTCCTGCAGCCTGAGTCAGGTTGCTGGGGAAGGATCTATTATTATTTAGATGAGCTGCAGTCAAGTCTGTCTTCTGCTGGTCTGGACACAGATCACCTGTCTGCTGGACGCAAAAAAGAGGATTCAGCAATTCTCTACCTTCACCTTATCTACCAGGTGGGGATCTAGTCAGTCTTTACTCATTCCCCTTGGCAATTTGCCTTTGTTCGACTTTAGTTTTAAAGTAGCTCAGCATGCTGCAAAGCAAGGTGGTTAATCCTCTGCGACAGGATGCCAGGTCACAAGGGTGCTTTTTTCAGAAAATATGGCTTTCACACATTTTGAGGCATGTATTCATTTTTAAATGTAAGACTGAACCAAAATAAACCCTATTAAACACCTACTCAGTTGTGATATCAGATGACTTCTTCTACACCTAAAGATTGTTACTATTAAGCATTTTACTGGAGGTTTAAAATCAAAATATCACCTTAAATATACTCGATTGGAGGTTGCTGGTGACCTCCATTGGAGTGATGTCTTCTCTCTTCACCAAAGGCAACACTGGAGGCATCAATGCATCATCAAGAACTAGAGAAAGGAAAGGCAACAAATGTGTCCAATGTTAAATTTACTGATTAATAACAGTGCTGCTCTGTGCTCAACTGACTGTAACAAACAGAATTTTCTGTGTGAGTCAACACACTTTTTAATAATGGTGAAATAAGGGGGAAATTAACCTTTAATCTGTTCATCAAATGAACAAGTCTTCACTGGGGAGAGCATCTCCTTCTTCACAGGAACATCGTTTTTGGCTGCAAAAGCAATCGGCAACAGGTTTTTGCCTAGACGAGACAACAAAAGAAGTGTATTGAATGAATAACAAGGCTGCAGGCTGCTGCGGATAGTAAAAAATAGTCAAGGTTTTTTATTTTAATTTGATGCTATGAACCTTGTAAGCAGCATTTTTTGTGTTTTTGAAGGAAACATGCAGTGATCATACTGAACTGTATCTGTAAAACAATGTAATGCATCTCTAATTTCCATCTTAAATCACTGACAAGTTACATTGTATTGGTTGAAAAACACGGGCATATAACAAATGCAATAACAAACCTGATTCTGGAGTGTACGTGAAAGGCTGAATCTCATGGGATCTTCCAGCATTTGTGACCACATAAATGCCCACACACACTGAGGAGGTGGTGGCCTGGTTGTGGTACGGAGGAACCTTCACTATCAAGTGATTCTTGTTTCGTTTTTTTTTAAAAAAAGAAAGGAAATATAGTAAATACCACAATGACAATAAAATAAAATTTTAATTAATCAATCAGTAAGGTCTGGACTCAGTGGAGCTTTAAATGCACCACGCACACTGTGGCCATATACTGGACTCTTATAACAGCTCTGTATAGTAATGAGTTTCTCTCCAAGATCTTAGACTCATGACAGAAGATTTAGAGTTTGGTGTAATTCAGGTTAGAGTCTGAACTGAAATGAACTCATGGCCAGAGTGAAAATAATTTCTCTTGTCACTTTCGCATGCCAACGAGCTGATTTCTGGCACTGTGAAGAGAAAAATATGCTCTATTGATGGAAAAATCGGGTCACTTTGAGTGTCAGAGCAGAGGGCGCGGGTTATAACTCTTTACCCTCGCTCCTTACCTCCATTCAAGAAGAGGTCAAATCTGGTCTCATCAGATCACATGAACCCTTTCATTTCCAGCAGAGTGAAAATATACTGTTTTTTTTCTCTCGTTAGCCTTTCAATGAAACATAGCTGCATCACGTGTCTTCGTCTGCAATAATGGTTTATCGCCATCATTCCTTGATTACTCTTAACCCAAACGTTAGTGTCTTCATCAATCTCCAGAGTGGTTTAACTACCTCTTGCCAATAATTTGACCTTTTGAAAACCTCTTTCCCATTACCGCAGCATCCATCTTCCAACGTGGCTGTTTGAGAATAAAAAACAGCTACTGCATCAGTCAGGGTTGGACAAGTTCTTGCCAACAGCGACATTAATCTGTGGTCATTATCTGATGGAAGACATTGGTCTGCTTAGTTAAAACCAGATGGGGAACAGATTGAATGCCAATTATTAGCAATTCAATTACGGAGATCAGCTTGCCAACATCCAAGTGAGTTTGCTTGCAAATCTTGATTTAAGAAGTAATAAAACAAGGACATATGGCCCATTTCTATTGGATAGAGGTTTATCAATCCAATCTACTTCTGAGCATTTTGTTCACAAATGTTTAACCTGGACTGTTGAGACACACACGCATTGGCATTTGAGAGCAATTGTATTTAGGTCAGAACACAATGAGTCTACTCAGACCTTCGAACAAACAACCGTCTTAGGTGATTACATCTAAAGCCCCACACAAATCTAAATTACCTGCTTCTATATACTGAGGAACTGTGTTATGGGGGTAAACAACTCAACGATCTACCTGGTGAAACAGCTCCATGTCAATTTCAGCTTCTGCTTTCCATGATTTCTCATCTGGAACAACATAAGTAGGATGATTACTGCAAAAAAATATATAAAAAATCATCCCAAGTGACAGAAATGAGTCTCACCTGCAACATTCTCTTGGAATATGACTTTGGTGTCCTTCAGAAAGTTTTTGCCGATAATGAAAACTTCCTCTCCTCCTCTAACGGAACAACTGTGTAATGACTTCTTCAGAATTTCAGGGATGCCAGCAGGCTGAGCTGTCAAGAGACAAGATGTCGAAATGTAAGGAGGGATCTTTTTTAAGAATATCTTGTTAATAGTACCTATAAAGTTGACCCATTTAAATGTCATTTTATATTCATCATACAAATAAACAAGGATTAGTTCAAAATAAAATGATGTTCAAACATTTGGTGAAAATAATTCTTGGTTGTTACACAAAGCTTTTTTTTTTTAGCTTAATCATAAAGGAACAAATAATTTGATTTTTTAAGGACAAAATGTGGTCTCTTGAAAAATGTTCTGCGATTGGAAATCTTACGAAATAAACGGGTGAATTACCCAACCCATTTAAAAAAAAATTTTTTTTTAATCAAAACTGACGTTGACTACAACCTGTGTCACTGCTTCATCATTGTCATCTCATTTTAAACTACAGATGCTTCTCTTGGTGCTCGTTATTTCCCCATTCACCGTATTGCAAAATATTTTTGTACATGACTTGTTTGCGTCATTCTTTTAGTTGTTACAAGATCAGTCATACATAATACGCTTGGAAAGCATTGAGTCTCCTTCCTAATCATTCTGGTACTGTTTAAAACCCATGACTACTTCTTCATGCCCCAAATTTCTTGTAACACATCTGTGATGCTTCACTGTAGGTTGATGAGCTGTATATCAAAGCCATTAGGGCTGCATCAGTAAAGCACGCGTCCCCTGGCCTTCCATATGTTGACACGGACTGACACCAGCACCAGGTAATCTGCAGCAGGAAGGATGACATGTACAAATGCTCGAGCACCAATGACAACAGAAATCACTTTAGGTCCTGACATAAACAAGAGAAAGTGGAGGTAAAAGCGGCGTAGAGGTTCGCCGAGACTGTCACTGTTAAATAATCAATGAGGAATCTTATGATAGATAGATGGAATCTCATGATAGATAGATGGAATCTCATGATAGATAGATGGAATCCCATGATAGATAGATGGAATCTCATGATAGATAGATGGAATCTCATGATAGATAGATGGAATCTACTTGCCCGTGTCTCTGGTTGTCAAACAAACACTCAGCATAGCACATTATTCTTCTTGTCCTCTAAGATGGTTCACAATACCTTTCCAGTACACATGCACACAAATGCCAAAGGGGATTACGTTTTTGTGGAAAGTTATTTCCCTGGATTGTTTGCTGGCTCTGCTTAAATAACAGGACCCAGAAATGGTTTTGTTGTCGTTCTCTCACTGCAGCCTCATGTTGAAACTTTCCAATAATTTTAAGGCTTTCATAAAACCAAACCCACCCCATATTTAAACTTCTGATCCCGAAGGGATCTTTAGTGTTTGATTGTGGAACTCAAACGATGCCAGTGGGTTGACTTCAACTACAATAACAGATGGGGTGTTAATATTGGGAGTATTTGAATTTAAACCTCAAATCAGTCAAAAATGCCACAACCTATGCAAACACTTACTGCACAGGATTGGAGATGAGGGAGTCTGTAGCGTCAGAAAAGAGCCATCTGAACGGGGAATGTTGACCCGGAACACCAGGCGAGCGCGCGTGCTCTTCTTCTTTGACCCAGCAACACCTATGCGGGCCTCGACATCAGCATTACGGAGCTTTAAGATGCCAACACAATCCACCCTGCAGACACACAGTGACGGAACACATTTTCAACACCACACTTTAGGACCAAAATGACCTAAATCTAATGCCAGAAAATGAACATACGCCAGTGTCATGTTAGTGCTGGGCTCCAGGGACACCTCGATGACGGTTGTGCCATCAATGTCCACCTCTTTGCAGGCCGTAGTGTTGCGGCCGGTCACCCTGCAAGCTTGGTAAAACCCATGAGGCTTCACGCGCCCTGCATCATTGGCAACAAACACCTGCAGGACCACCGGCTCATTCAGCCCCTCCAGCTGTGTAAGGTTGAAAACATATGTTTAAGCCCACATGAGAAAGTTGACAAGGAACTTGTAAATCAATACCACAATCTGACTTGGATTCTTGCTTCGACAGACTTAAACGGCTGTGTCAGAGGTTTGCAGTCACCTTTACAGTAGGGAAGCTCTGCTGAGTACAGTCTTTCACTGACCCTCTGCTGCCTTCGGTAAGATAGCGAGCTCGGTGCTGAGTCTCAGGCTGGACAAGGATCTTTAGCTCCTTCCCCTCACTCTTCTGTGGGAACTGCATCATAAGAGTCCCTCCTTTCTGCTTGTTTCTCTGAGGGTCATCCGAGCTGAAACAAAGATCACTAATGTTGGATGGACGCAGCCATAATTCACTGATGTTAAAGTTGCTTTAACAGAAAACTTTCATTTGCAACGGTCTGAGCAGCGCAGTTAACGAGTTAACCAACTAGAACTCAACCAACCAAGCATATTAGATCTCCAGCTCTTAAAACGTCCAGAGTTATCTGTTTATTTAATCAGCACTGCTTATACTAGGTCTTTGAGAGAGGCTCTGTGATTCACTGTGGCTGACCACTGTTTGTATTTCAGTATCCTGCCCCTCCCTCCCTGTGAACTGACCGCTGTTCTTCAGTCAAAGCGCGGTGGGAAATTTGGAACAGAGGGAGCTTGTTGATGATTTCCATCTGTTGTGTGATGTGTCCTTTCCTAATCTTACCTATTCTGACAGTCAGGACGAGTGCTGTATGAGATTATCCAGCAGGTCCTTTACATCATGATTACTGATGTGGGAAAGGCTCAGAAACACGCTGTATAATGGCAATAAAATGCTATTTGCTATATGCTATTTTACTCAGAGTTTGCTTTAAAATGTTCTACAAACCTTCCTTTCGGTCCAGTCTTGCTATCTGGTCCCAGCTGGGACAGAACAAAGTGGGGACCTTTGGCGCTGTCGGCATCAAACACATCCATGCTGGCCTCTCCTGCAGGCACAGACTTTGGACCGGGCCTCTGCCGAGGGGTTCGTTTGCGAGACTTCCGTGGCACTTCTGTGTTGTCGTTGTACGAACTGGTGCTCATGATGCTGAAGTTGGAGCGAGAGTCCTCCATCCATATGCTGTTACTCTGCTCTGAATCCAGGGACGTTTCATCCTGGCAGGACATCCTGCTGTCATCAAGCAGGTCCAGCGGCGGCGGAGAGATGTTCAACACGGTGCGGCGCTTCGACGGGGTCATCTGGTGATGCGGCTGTGTCTCTTGGGACACGGCGCCCCTTCCTGCTATCAGTTCGCCGCCGGACCTGCAGTTGGCGCCACCGCCACCATTACCGTTTCCACCTTCTGCCGGGACGACCTCTGGTACAGCTCTGCTGCCCCTGCCCTCCTCGGGCTCAACATTGCTGCCTTGAACTTGGTCACTGGAATGAGCGACGGAGCTGGAGGAGGTGGAAAAAGCATTGCGGGAGCCTTCCATGGTCATGGCATCTACAGTGCAAATAATTACACGGTAAATGGAAAGAACCCAACCAAATATCGGCTAGCAGTCCCAATTAAGCAGCAAAATTTGTTCAATATGTTTTTGTTTTTTTTCAGTCATCTCCATCTGCCCACTGAAATGTCCATCCTTTCATTGGATATGATTTGCCTGTGTGTCTGCATTACTGATATTCTAGCAGTACTTCTACAAAGTATGAATATGCGTAATATGTGTAACATTAAAAATGTGACTTGAACACTTGAATAGGTTTACCATTATTTCAAGACGGTGTTTATGTTGCTACAAGCTACCGTGGAGGAGGGTCCTCGAAAGGGGGTAGGCTTAAAGTTTGATGCATGCCAATTATTAGCTTTTGGGTTGTTGTTTTTTTGGTTTTGCTTTCGTGAAAACGTTCATTTTGTCAGGACTATACTTAGCCACAGAAACAAAATAAACAAGCTTCTGACCTATGAAGCAGAGAACTGCAGACCATTTTATATGTAGACACTCCCTGATTCAGAGGGAACTTCCTGGAATATAAGAATGAGACAGCGGGTGAGCAATAAGAGCTGAACAGTAAAACTGAATTCAGATTCTTAAATAATAATACAGGCTGTTTTGTTTGGAGGTTGCTGCTCCAGCATGCCGACTCACTGCATTTAAAAACGCAATCAAATCTTTAAAATGGTCTCGGTGAAGAGAAGGGAAACCTGAAGTTGCAGATTGGAGAAAAAAGAATTAGACTGCCGTCGTCGTCATTCTGAATTGTTTGGCGAATCAGTTTGCAACACAGACAGGGGGAAAAAGCCGTTGGGGTGGGGAAAGTGAGACGATATCAGCTTGAAGACGTATCAAAACTTGCAGGCATATGTGATCACAGCTCAAATACAAACATTAACACAAGTTGACAAGTGTTACGTTACATCCTACACACCATCTTTGGAAGCAACAGAAAACTAGACAAGCCAACTGCATGTTTTATTAAAACTCTGACCCTGTTTTGGCTCTACTGAAATGAAACAATCAGGAAGTTGAGAATTCAATCCCAAAAAAATTGTCCTCAAAAGCATCATTTTTTTAAATAAGGAGAGAAAAGCCTTAAATGGTATCAAAGAGTGTCTCGATTCATGATGCTTGGTTCTCCTGTGAATGCACCCACCTTAAAAGCTTGTGAAAAATCACTTTTATCCCTCCTGAATCTTATTGTATCTGAGTCTTTAATCAATATTGCCTTTCGTATGGATCATACATTTATTCCATTTAATAGCCTATTTTATGAAAAGTAAATATCCCGTATCTAATTTCCCGGTACGCCGCTGCAAGACACGATTGCATATAGCTGCAAAAAGGAGGACAGACTTCATGATTTTCCTCCTTTTGCTGCTGTCCAAAGGGTTCAGGATATTAATCTTGGGTGTTTTGTGCTGAGAGGAACACAGCGTATGTCACAGGCACCCTGTGAAGAAATTAACATTAGAGGAGCAACATCGCACCTGGTGCCAGCACAGCTGATGGGGGAGGTCCCGCCTCTCCGCCGCTTTTTTGACTCATGATTTTCAGGTCCTGCTGAACGGAGAAAGGTAACTGTAGCTCGGGAGGAAGAAGATCATACGCCGATTCTGTTGAGGGATGCAGGAGAGACAATGAGTGTGGTGAGGGGTTCGATTAGGTCGTCGGCCGTTGTTAGAACAGTACAAAGAAAATGGAAGCCAACAGATGCTCCACAGCACAAATGCTTGTTATTGTATGTTGGTGGAAATGGCATTTCTGCAATTGTTTACGATGTGTTCTAATCACACGTGGTTTTTACAGCAATGTTACATCACACCTCTTTGGCAACTGTACCACATACTTGAGGCAGGGCATGAAAACAGGAGAAAATGAGGATGAGAAAAACAAAGTTTGCATCCATCCTGTCACAGATAAAACTGTTTCTGCTCTGTGTATGTGTGTGTGCGTGCGTGCGTGCGTGCGTGCGTGCGTGCGTGCGTGCGCGCTTGCATCTTTAAATGATGTGAAACAGATTCATACATAACAAACATGGCAGATCTCTTTACTAACAGGTACCGGTGCCTCCCTTGGGGCCGTGGGGAGGAGAGAAAGCCCTGGGTCAACAGCACGACAACACTTTTACTTGCAGCCCGATTCATCATCAAAATATTATGGTTTGAACTTATAGCAGCCTTTACAGTTGTTTCACTCCCTTCTCTGCCAACTGCCAGCTTTAATTACTTGCAGCTGAGTCCCGGGGTTCAGGGTGTATATCAGATACTTAACCCTCCCATTGTTACCACTCACAGCGCACAATAGACAAACCTTTGACATACCGAAACCAGCCCATGCCTCTTCATTTCCAAAAGCCCTCCAGTCCCTTACCCCTCGCTTTAGAAGAGCTGGGAATGCCGGTTCCCAGAAAGGGAGCTTAAACCTGGATGCACTACAGGCATACGCAGGTCCCACTGGCCACACATACACACAGGGCTCTAGTGTGGTTTTGCTGGATATTTGCTAAGTCCTCCAGAAAAATCAGAGACACACATGCATGCACATGCACACAAATACCTCCCCTCCGCCTCCACAAAAACACTTTCTCCTCTCTTAGACTAGGTCTTCTTGGGACTTGCTTCCTGAATGCACATGCAGCAACATGTGCTCCGACTGAGCAACCCTTCCAGTAAACAGATTGCCAACCACACAGACAGAAAATATGTACTCTTCTCTCAGAGCAGCAGCTTTGAATCACTGGCTAGCCTGTTTGAAAGGGTTTTCCACACACTCAGGGTTTTAGTGAACAAAAGTTCTTATTTTGCCATATATTTTTGAGCAGACAGATGGGTTTTTTATTTACCGTGTGACAAAACACTGTCCCCCTTTCACAAGGTTCTTTTTTTCTAAAAAGCCAAAAAAGGTGCTGCCTTCTTTGTAGGGGAATAACCCAACTTGCACAGCATGTTTGGATTCATTTCATGCACAACACTGGGGAAAACCTTTCATTCTCTGTACGAGTTTGTCAGTATGAACGCATCTAAAACAGGTCACATTAGTTGATACTGTCCTTACAGTTGTGTAAATGGCAGCTGAATGTGTGGCTCGCTTCATTAACTCATCCACCAATTTAGATTCTTGTCACGAGCGAACCGAAGGCCTGAGCTGCTTTTGGAAATGTGCGAAGTGAAGTTGTTTTTTTTGATTTTCGTATTCTCACCATATGCTGCACTCAAGTGAAAGTCCAGCCTAAAAGTGAAAAAAGTAAATACTCACCATGTGAATGGAAGGACTTACACTTTCATTCATTTCTGTTACATTTCTGCTGCTCGCCCTCACCAGTCCAGGCACCTGGGGTGTGGCTTTTCGGGGGGAGGTCCTCCAAATTTCTCACTCTCAGCCGTGTTTACCGCATTCGCAGAAGGCTTCCGACATTTTACTTGCTCAACAGGTTAGTAGTGTTGTCATATGGAATCCTGTTCAGCAGAACTGAAGCAACAGCAACCTGCTAATGTTCAATTCCCCCCCCCCCCCCCCCCCCCAGGCTCCACAGCCCTGACTGACAGAAGTAATTAAATGTGGGCTTAACTCACCTTGACAGAACATTTGGACATTAGTTCAAGTCATGATGGAGGAAAGCAAAACACCGAAGTGGGCGGCACCTGCAGCAAACCATGTACAACAACCCTGAAATGTTTACAGCCAAGCCTACATGAAGGCTGCCAGAAACTCCATAGTAACGCAGATCGGGGCAGAAAAAGCCTTTGGAGCTTTTGCATCTCTTATGAGATGGCAAAATGATACAGGAGAAACAAACCCCCACCACAGCGCAGGATATTATTTTGTGAGGGTCATCGCCACATTGCGGCTTCTACAAAATGATAAGACGAATAGTTCATAAACCATGATTACTTAATGCAAAGCTGATATTTTCCCCTGTTAAATCCGTTGCAAAAATCCAAGTTCAGCTGCTCCAAAGTCAAAATATGAGCAAAACTGACAATATTATAATAATTCCTGGATATTAGTCAGGCCCAAAGTTCAATTGCTTTGAGTTAAGTACTTTAGCATATAGATAAAGAAGGCTCACATCAAAAGGCAGTCTTTATTTAGTATATATGTGGAATGCTTACTACCTTTCAAGGTAACCTATAAATTTGACCTACATTTCTACAAAACAAAAGCTTCAACTAGCTGAATAATTGCCAGACAACTTTCGTTGGCCGGAGGGGTCGGCCCAATGTTACCACACACCCGATGACTCAAATATGTTGAAAGAATAGTCTTTCAGTAATCACTCTGCAGACGATTGCACAATTGTTGCTGGAGTGGGATTACTAACGTATTTGCTATGTTGCTGCATCCAGGAATACAACAAGTGACTCCATGTGCATTTTCTTTGAGCTCCCATGAAACAGGATGGAGGGACAAAGGGATTTTTAGTCTCTGAGTGACACATGAAACAACACTTTACTCTCATACTGACCTTTTTAAGTCATTTCCTCAGTAACTGAAAACTTCAGACGAGCAGACTAGCTTTTCTCATGATGTTGATTTCTAATCTAAAGGAAAAGATAGATTAAAAAACGTATACAATACTGTATGTGGAATATGTGTTTGAACATTAGTTATAGAATTCCATTAAGGAAGAGCCATTAACTTTCAGGTATCTGACCCAGGCTTTCTGCTGTGACCTTCTAAAACATAGTTAGAGATTAAAGGCGTCCAAAGCCCCACTGTTGATGCCCAGGTGTGAAGGTCAACCAGAATGCAGACTGGGCTGAGTCTCTTGGTTCACGTCCTAGTTACTGGGGGAGTTTGTGCTATGTAGCTCTGTTAGTCCAGCTAATCCTGAGGTGTTCAGCAAAGACCTCCAGGCAACAGTTTATGTAACTTCAACAAACCACCGCCACCATCCTGACTTTACAAAACAGCCCAACGAGGCTCCCGTAAGGCCAAACCACATAGTTTAGAGTCGCAGCAGTGCAATGGAGACAGTGTTTCTGTGAGAAAAACAGACAGACTGGTAAAAAAAATAAAATAAACACCCTTTGTCCAGCGATGCTGCGTTGTTTACCGGAATCAGACCGATGAGATGGATACTGACGCCGACAGGAAAGCTCAACTTCAGAAAGCAGTGGAATTCAAACTATTTACAGAGAGACAACACACGTGCATGCAAGCGCACACACACACACACACACACACACACACACACACACACACACACACACACACACACACACACGCACACGCACACGCACTTATATACCAAAGATGGACTAAACTCTTCAAACATATGCTTAACTTAATACTTAGGTTCTAAACTACACCAAAAGACCAGGCAGTACTAGGTAGTAATCCCAGATTCCTAACTTCCCAACATTAGAAATGACCTTAAATCATACCATACTCTCACGTTGATGTCTAAGCCATAAATTTGAATGATTAAGTTGTGGGATCCAAAATTACGACTGCGCGGCTGTGAAAGAGACGTCCTTGTTAGGACCCTACACATGCACAGTTTACACAGGCCCGTAGATGGAACCGCGCACAGTAAAAGCATTTGCGCATAGTAAACACTGTGACATCACCACACTGCAAGTTCAATGCATGTATTATTACCTCAAACCTTGTGCTTTTATGATCCACACTTTGGTTTTGCCTGCTAAACAAGTAGCACAGCGCTATCTGATTAAGCTCTTCATGATATCAGTTAAACACGCAAAAATGATAACAGTGTTAAGCACTGCAATGACAATATGACTCACAGTAATACAGGGAATGTTGCTAAAGGTTTTTAAACCCTTTGGTCGGTGCTTAAGAAAATAGTCTAATCAAAAAATGCAAATGTGGTGCAGTAATGTACAGTATACCTCATAATGCCCTTTGCAAACAAGTAGCGACTTACACCTGTAGTCTAGCATAGCATATTCTAATATCATATAGTAAAGCAAAAGCTTATAGAGGCAGCAGTAATACGAGGTTATATAACAGGTTACATAACATAGTAGAACCCCTTGTCTTTGATCTTTTGACGAACAAAGTTTAAAGTCCCTCCAGAACCTGTAACATCACCAAAATTGACTCATTTGTTACCTATCCCATCATCAACATTCCCTGAAAATTTCATTAAAACCCATTCATAACTTTTTGAATTATTTTGTTCACAGGCACAGACTCCTCAGTGGCGGCAACAAACCCTACGAAACGATCACTCCTGGATGCCGGCGCCAAGCGTGTATGTCTGACGCATGAAGAGGCCACGTCAACATCTGCCGGGGCAGCGTCAGACTTGCTGAGACATTGTAGTACATACATTATAAATTCTGCTGATGGCATCCCCTTTAAAACCTTCTGTCTTGCCCAACAGTACATAAAGGTGTGGCGACTAGAAAGCAGAACAGCACCCACATTAAAGCTGTTGCCATTGATCACACAGAGAACCGGCTTAAAACTTCTAACTTTCACGTTTGCAACAACACAGCAGGAAAGAAAAAAGGCACGAAGAATCAACAATCTTTTATATATACCACTATTAAATGACGGACTTTAGTACTTCATCTCCACTTGTCTGGACTTGTCTTGAGGTAGGAGACTACGCTGTGTGTGTGGACAAAGAGTGAACACAACCTTTGTTGGTAAGTTGGAAAGGGCAACTTTACACAACGTGAAAAGCACAATAAAGTATTCAGGAATTAAGAACAGTGCCAGAAACTAATTGTGTAAAGTTTTCCAAAAGAACATGACCTGCATAAGCCTCTGAACAACATAAACTATATCCAGCTCTAGCTCTTGATTAAAAATGTCCCGTGTGATCCATAGGTCCCATAGGTGTAGATCAAGTTTCTTGATAGGTGTGTATGATGACCGTCTTACAAATATAATGTTCTTTTAGCCAGGATGTAAATGTGGGGACAGGTCTGGAAGGTCAGGGACATCAAACACCAGATCGTAGATGAGATCGTTGAAGAATAGAGGACCATTCGAATGTTTGTCCTCAAGTAGAATAGCACAATTTATCCCTAATGGCTCGTTTTTCTTTTTTTCAACTGTTCAATGCCACTTCAATAAAAACAGTGATAAAGATATCCAACAATTGCAGGATGCACAGGGAGGACTGCTGTCCAGCGCTCCTGTTCCCTCAAACCCTGTCAGCCTGAAAGGAAGCTGCATATGACTCAGAAAAAAGAAATCAAAACACCGGATATTGAGATGCCTCATTGGTGGGACTGTCTGTCTTGACTCCACATATTCAACAGACGACACGGCAGTTTGCCTTAATAGCAGAATGACAAAGTCCTCAAATCCAAGGTAGAATCCAGGTGAAATGGTGTCTGAAGTCAGACATTACACAACGTGGGGCAGCGCTGTTGCCACGGTTACAATAATAAACATGTGGTTTAGGTTAGGGAATGGCTGTGGTCACGCAAACAAAAATGACAGGAAGAGCAACCGTTAACTTTCATCCAGTGCGTCAATGTAATTACAAAAACAGTCATTTCAAAGGAAAACTGAGGGGGAAATGGTGGGGGGGGCACCAAATGAAAAGCAAGGTTGTAAACACCCAGTAATGACCTATTTGAAGCATAAGATGAGCAAGAGACACAAAATCCCTGCAACTGAGTGAAGCAATGTGGGTTAGAAGAATTAAAGTATACATTTCAATCCTTTTCAATTTTACTGTAAAGTTTAGGATATAAAAATTCCAACATTTAATCAAGCTGGAATGTTAAATCAACAGCATTCTGGTAAATTTCCAAATAAAATTGCAAATAATAAGATGGCCCATGAATGGCTGTGATGCAAGACTGGTGTATTGGATTTTGTGAAGGTAGCGGCCTTGGCGACTGTTACTATGGGCTGTCTTTTTATTTAATAACAAGTTGCCGAGTGAACGAGCAGTGCAGGGTCCTTCCCTGGTAAAGCTGCACCGGTCCATAAAGCCACGGTGGGGGGATTCTCTCCTTTCAATGCAGTTTTCATTGTGGCACAAGTTCGGATGTCAAGTATTCCAGACATCCTATGGAGACAAGTGACTAATGTAATGGGCCAAATGCTGGAACAGAATGTACACAACATCAAAACCACCTACTTTGGTCTCTCTCATGCATTCAGCTTTGATGAAGCAGGCCACGAGAAGGGCACCTCTGAAGTGGTCCCGTGATATCTGGCACTGGGACCTTGGCAGTGGATCATTCTGGTCTTGTGGGGTTTGGGAGGGGCGGCTCCGCTCGGGCCATGGTAGCGTTGCATACCATGAATGCCCGGTTGGAATGGGATTTGGGAAGTTGCCTTGGGCATTTTGTCATGTTGCTCTGTCCATTCCTGAATGGTATTTGTGATGTGTTACCATGAGCAGGTGTATGTGATTCAGGGTTTTTTTGCCCTTCACAGACCTTTTATCAATTCATTTTCAATTTTCAGTTTTACAGGAACATTGAACATTTTTAAACAGGTTTAATTGCAGCGCCATCTATATCTATAATAGAGCAAATGGCCTCCAGTCAACTGCTGTTTGGCTCCTGCCAGTGGAAAGACTCCCGCCAGCCAAGACGTAACACACTCAATATTTAATGTCTTACGTCAGAATCATCTCGCTCTGTCTGAGCCCAAAAACAAGAAGTGGCTGTTAGATCTCACAGGTGCTGGGAGTTTTTCGTGGAAGAGTGCGAAAATTCTTCTACAAGATGATTAGAAGCGAAGGCATATTAGCAGCCGTGGGCTGGAGAAGCCCGTCTGTGTCCACAATAAAGTCTCTAAATCTGAAACTTCATATTTTCGGGGCAGACACACGTCATTTAGTGATCAAGTGGAAAAGGTGAGTACAATCAACTATTATAGCGACGGCACCAACAACAGACAGCTGTGCAGCTTTCAAGGAAGCCCATAATACTAAGGAAGGGAAAGAAATGCTTGTCATAAACATGTCTTAATGATTTAAAAAAATAAAAATAAAAAATCAAAGCAAATGCGGCACCATAGTTATAGAGGTTTTATGGTTTTGCTGATAACTTCTAAGTACATCATAAATATCTATTAAATTGTACAATAGTACAAACAAAACCACCACACAGGAAATGACCATTTTCCAGTCATGTTACTTCTGGAAAATAATGTTACACAACCAGGTAAATCAGTCTCAACACCTGTGTATAATGCCTATGTCTATAACTTAAGTTGTGGCTCGTATGTTAGCTGCCCATAACAATATATGATAATGGATCCTCAAAATAACTTTTACTAAAAGCTAAAAAAGAACAAAAAGGAATCTCTTAACCGGCAACGTCACACTGTTGTGACCAAAACAAATGCAATGTCACAAATTACTCGCACCTCTTTATCTTCCTTTGAATCTCTCCCATTAAACATTAACAATCCTCAAACCTCAGTAAGAAAGACTAATTGGGCCAAGGTCAAGATATCACCTCCGCAGGTATTTACTACACACTTGTGACTTATTTGACAGCTGCAAAACACTGGATGAGCACATAAAATGTTCTTGCCTATAAAACATTAAACAATTAAAATGATCTCAACGTCACAAGGCAGCTGGGTCATCGGACGATAACGCCAAAGTTCAATTTTCTGCCTCGAATTTAAATAAAAGGCTCTAATCCTGGTGGCAGAATTTATGAACTTTAAATACATTTCACCTCCCTCGGGTATTTTGCCACTATTTTTTCCTTTCATCGTCAGATATCAACAAGCTTTCAAGGCAATCAAGTATTTTAAGCGCATGCCGCTAAGTTTGCTTAACACAGCAGAGTCAATATTAATAGAGTGCTATTTAAGCCCGGGTTTACACACCAAGCAACCAGGGAGTTAATGATTGTCCCAGCTTTGGTGGTGTCAATACAAAAAAACAGACCTATGTTAAGATTTGTGGTCTAGCAATTGTCAACCTGGTCTGACAGAACTTATGGGAACATTCTTACCTTTGATGGGAAATGAGTTTTATGATGTCCGTTAACTCAGTCATTGACATGCATTCCTGTCCCGAGAGCTATTGTTACCATGCCCTACATTTCCTCCGTATTTCCCGGGCCGTCCACATGCTAAAAATATGTATTTCACATTGTACTTTAGTTTAAAAAAAAACAACCAAGATATATACACACACACACATATAAAATCTCAGGGAATAAAATTATATTTTTCTCTTGATTTTAGCATAGTTTGGAGTGACCACAGGCGCTTTGGCACGTGTAGGTGTGATGATCTGATACTCCACCGGTTCTTCCAATCAGGGCTCAAACTTCTGTTAAACCTTTTGAAGCGGCTGCTCTTGGTTTTTCTCATAAAGACGCACCAGCAAATTATTGAGATGCTTTACAAAAGATCTCTCCATTGCTGTTCCACTCACCTTTAATGCCAGCTTCCAGAAAGCAAATAAGAATGATGGTACAAATATTTTTTTACATCTACAACGTAAACATGTTAAAGTGAAGAAGCCATGTCAGCACAAAATTTAATTGCCAACATAATTTCTGTAAAGCACAATTATTTAAATGCGAAATAAGCTGGGCCAAATTACTGTGCATATATGCCAAAAAGTAGTTTAGCAGTAATCCATTTACATTAAAATGACTATTTGACCAATACAAAGATCACCGTTTCCCTAGTGCATAAAAGAGAAACCGTCTAGTTAACTAGCACCAACTTGGTCGTATTGAAGGTAAGTATTTAACCAAGTATTGAACATAAGCAGACAAAGCTTGTTTAAAAATGAAATCAGTACATCTCACTTTGTATTGCTCCTTTTTCTGTCACACCTTTGTGCTTTACAGCTCTACAAATTGCAAAGAGAGCAGGCCTCCAGATTGATCCACCAAAGTCTAAACCCTAACTTACCAGTAATCTCTGTCCACGCTTAACAACCGCTAGTTTTCCTAGGACACCTTAGCTGCAGGACAGCTGACGCTGCCGTCAAAGCTAACATTGCTATTTCACTGTCATGGTGCAGCCACAAGATTCCAGACAAAACAAAACATTGTCAAAGGATCACGATTTCTCTGACAGCTGACACGCTTCTGATGAAAACTGATGCCTCATGCAGGGGGGGGGTCAACCTTGAGACAGCAGTTATCCAGGAGACATTTAGGGTAGTTGGCCTTTCAGGACTGCAGTTTAATGGGAGTAAAAGGTTCTCCATGTGTGACCATCCCTCTATCTACCAAAAAAATGCATTTTAATAGGCCTTTTACTACTTTTGGGAATACCTTAGAGGGGCAAAGGCCCTTGATTATACATGTATGTGTACTTCTCTCTCTAAAAAGGACACATTCTGTATTCAGGATCCCCTCTCAGGGTCAGTGGTGTATATACGATGGCTTCTTTATGAGGGGGTGTATATATAAATAAACCCGCATGCAACGGACCACACTGCCTCCCAACCCGAGAGAAAGGAACTGGTCTGACCGGTGCGAGTGCAGCTGCTGCTGGGTTCAGCTTTACGGCTTTAAAAGCCCCAAAAAATGTTTAACCAGGTTGGAGCTGATCCGGGAAACAAAGTGGTGACGTTTGGAGCAGCCTCGTCGGTCATGAACGCCTCTTCGGCTCAGACACGTGACAGGGGCTGAGCTGGAGAAGTGACAGGGAAGAGCCCCGCAAAGTGGACGCACTCGCCGCAACAGCAACGCAAACACGAACGAGAGACAGTAGAAAGCTCACCTTCGGAGTACAGAGATGTGGGGAAATTCAGGTCGTGGTCCACGCCGGGAAAGGATATAAAGTCAGAGGGCATCGCAGTCCCTCTATCTGAGAAACCGGACGCCTTCTTTCACGCTCAACGTGACTTTTTGGAAGTTGTTGCGTTCTTTCTGGTAGAAGAGCAGCAGTTGGAGTGGCGAGCCTGCTTCTCCCGCTGGGTCACCGTGTCCACGCTCCCTCGGCTGGCTGCTACTCCCCCCTCTACCCGCCCACGGCGCGCGTTTGTTGTCGGCAGACGGCTCGAGCCGCGGAGCGGCCACGCCCACGCCGATGACGCAACACGACTGCTCGCGTCTCGGTTGCGCTTTAAATTCTGCTTTCGTTTTTAGCGTTTTTATCTTTAAAACCGAATGTAGTCCATCCGTAGGGCACATTCTTGTGTGCGAAAATTCGCCGTTGAGGTGTAGAGCGTTAGGGGGAGTGAAATAGATGGTCACAGAAACCTTTAAACATCTAGACGAGTTAAGTTAGAAAGTAGCCAAGATGCCTTTATGACTAACTTTGCCACAGTGTATTATACATACATGGAAGAAAATGTTGCGAACAATATATTACTAAGTACAACAGCAACACACGCTCGGATTTAACCTTAGCAAAAGAGACCATAAGTGAATAAATATGTGTGTTTTAAAGCTAAAGACAGTTTTAAGATCTTATTTTCTATTCAGTAAAAATGTAGAAGAAAAACTCTGATGATTCAGTATTTAGTCACAAAGCTTCAGGTTGGTTAACATCACTGACTAACAGCAAACTAACTGCATCAAAGTATTCAGGGAGAAAAACTGTTTCCAGGAGAAAGAGTTGAAGGCTCATTATTAGAAGAGGTGGCATTCCTTGTTTGGTCTTCTCCACCTTGTTTCTTACATTTGAGACCAAACAGACTGCCAAGTTTCATCAGCATCAGGTCCACAATTTCCTCATCCTCTGACGGCTGTACAGAAAAAGGAGAATTAGAAAGAGGACAAAGACTCAAGAGTATGTTTTTATATATAAAGTGTCACCATGGGTGAGTTACCTTGTGATATATTTGCTCTTGACTGAATGCCACTAGCACAACAGAGATGAAGAGGTTGAGCACCACAAAGGTCATAAACACGATGCAGGAGCCAATGAGGAATGCACCAAGTACCGGATTGTAGTCAAGAACCTGACAGATAACAAAGAAAAAATGGGGAAAACAGGCAACAACTGTTATTCTTGTTTCTGGTACAATCATAATAATCTGAAAACTGACCTCTTCGTAGTTGAAAATGCCAAGCTGCAGGCTGATCATGGTCTGTGCGGCGTCCAACAGAGTCCGATAGGAGTACAGCTTCCAGCCATACATCAGATTAGACTGAAAAGCATACAGATGATCTCTTTGTTAGCAGGCACCCCAGAAGGACATATACTGCAACCTGTGGGTGTTAGTTGTGGGAAACTGCTCACAGCTATGGAGTAGGCCAGAAACATGATGGCCATGACCACTAGGAAGCCTGAAATGTCAGCCCAGGCTCGCTGCAGTGTGGCTGTGATCATGTGCAGCTTTGGATTCAGTCTCAGCAGGTGCCAAAACTTGATTGTAGCCAACAACACCAGGAAGGCTATCAGATACCCCAGCACTGCATCTGCCTTGGCTGTCTCATGGAAACTGGCATATCTAAAGATTGCATGAGAGAACACTGACTTGTTTTAATACTGGAAACTGGGCAGTGCAGTAGTTTTTTTTTGTTGTTTTTTTAAAAAACAAACAAACATTGCATATAAAGGTTTTGCTATTATAATACAATATCCATGCTACCCACAAGTGTCATCACTGCACTTTTCTTATCAGTATGCTAATTCTGAATGCTACTCATATTAGTATATGAATAAAAAACAAAGAAAAAAAAACAAATTTAGTGTTTCCCTTACTGATCTTTGTTGCTCTGGTAGTATTCAATGTCCCGCTTTCCCAGTAAAGTTCTCTTGATGAAGACAGAAAGTGCACTCCAGCTGAGAATGATGATGGCCAGCTCTAGCAGGTTCCACTTACTTCTGAAATAAGCCCATCTTTGCTGCCTCATCAGCTTCCCCTGGCAGGAGTGGCCAGTGTCATTCATTTTTACCTGTGATTATTATGACTTAACTAGGATCTTCTAACTTTATACCTGGACCACCATGTAATAGAAGATGAAGAGGAAGTAGATGGCTTCAGAGGCCATGACAAAGATGTGAAGGCCACCGGTCGACTGGTACAGACGCACATTCTGCAGCTCAGTGCGGAACTGGAAAGCTCCTGGTGGTCAGAGTCACAATGGGAGTTTTAACAATGTGAAAGCTTCTTCTTAGCAGTTGAACAAGGGCTACGTACCGGTGGCTGTGGTCTCAAACATGAGTGTCACAATGCAGAAAAGGTTGACGTTGGCATTGTACACAGTGAATTCCACAAAGACGGCTTGGGTGTACACATCAATCCACGTGTTGTCATAGAGGTACTGAAGAACTCTGCCGAGGAATATCGTTAGCGGCGTGGGAAAATTGTAAATATCCCTGTCTGTATTTAGAAAGTGCTTTGTAGTCACATATTTCATGAGTGATTTTTTTTTGGGGGGGTGCATGATCCTGCATCACTGCAGATCATTCAGGTCGTGGCCATAGAATATGATCAACCCACTCATTTGGAAATGACATGGTAGAGTATCTAGTGGTCTCCTAATGGGGAGATGAGCAGAAATATACTCTTCTGATGCCTGATCTTCATATCCTGATTAAAGTAAAAGCTTAAAACTACATAGTGGGCTACTGGGGGGGATAACTGATCTAATTAATCAAATCATTGTAGTCATTATCTTTCCTACATCACGCCCTTACTTTTATGTTGATGTATTAGAACACCTACCTGCTGGAGTTTTGTGAATCTGGCCCCAGATCCACCACAAACCCCCCTCCTCTGTAGAGCATCATGTTGCCCCAGATTGGGTAGGCCCTCAGTCTACCCTGAGACTGGTACACCCATGGGCTGTCAAGGTTCTGAGAGGTGTTGTCAACCACAACTGAGCTCCAGCCCGGGCTGTAAGAGCCCATGTTCTCCAGATCCCAGGAGTACTGAGCATGACAGTCCCTCCCAGGCTGCTGCATTGAAGAAGCCGTGTGACAGGAGTCTTTGTTCACCCTCACCTGTCGAAGGCGCGCGTTACCCACCAACTTTGAATTTCCATCCGTGATGAATCCTGAAATGCAGTTTTAAAGCATATTTCATAGGCAACTATCAACAGAATGGGTTTTGAAATATCTCATCAGTTTTCTAAAGCCAAAGTGAACTGTATGATTTTTGAGGGGATGTTTTTTGGAACTTTGCAACAATCTGACCTGGGTATTCCCCAAACAGGTTGCTCAGCAGGGTTGCGTTGGCCCAGTTGAACACATCCTGAATGCTCATGCTGTCCGAGATGTCTTTGCTGAAGCTCTGTCGAATGTGCTGGGTCAAAAAGAAAGCGTTGGGGTCCCTCTGACCATATGCCACCAGAAGCAACATCCACATAAAGCCTGCGTATGCTGAACCACAGGCAGATTATTAGAGGCACACGCCATGAGTGCTGTATACTTTGTTGTGAAATAGCAAAGTGGTTTCCTTACCGAGGATTTCCCGTATGAGAGCGAACACTTTCTGCTCTTTAATCATGTTGTTTCTCATCCTCTCGATGTCAGTGGGGGGCGGCGGCTGATAAAAGCTGCACGTGCTGTCTCTTCTCACTGCGCACATCATGTCAGGATCTGAGAGAGAAAATTAGATCGTTTTTGTTGGTTTCTGTTTATTGAGCAGAAAAGAAATCTTGATATTAACGTACCTGCGTATCGCAGGCTCTCATTTATCTGTGGTTCTCCAAATTCCTCCTGGTCAACTTTCTTCAGAACGAGTGCAAAGAATGCAGCAAAACCAAGAACCTGAGGAATAATAGTTCTGGTTACTGGAGAGTAACAGTTTTGATGATATACACCTGTTTGCTTCGTTGTCTCAACACAAATTTGTTCTGCTCAGTGAGGCTTCGATATTGAATAGTAGACTTCCATCTATTTTTGGAATAAAGATTCCAATTCAACCAGAATTGTATTCAATTCTTTGTATGGAATAGATAAATCATCTGATTAATTTTCTTTATATCATGTTTACAATTTTAAAGATACTGTATATCCTTTAAAAATATTGTAAAGCTATAATCGCATAGTTTTAAAACAAATTTTGTCGTGAATTTTTGAATTGTCATGGTGCATCCTGTTATTTTGAAGTAAAGGCATAAAAGTCATGTAATAGCAAACAGATACAATTAAGATTGTGATAAAAGCTCTTGAAATATATGTATAAAAAAGTCTAGATTTTTGTCTGAATCTTTCCTCTCTGCATACATGTACAGTTTAATTAGGACTAAATAAGTCTATTTCTGTGGTAACCGTGAACTGTAAGATTCACCTTCAGAGGTTGAGTTATAAACAGACTCTCAAAGAAGGAAACCAGCATGGAGATGAGCCAGCTGATAGAACGGTCTTTTCCGTAGGTCAGTCCGTACATCATGGTGAAATACCCGGACACGCCGCTGGTGGCGATGACCAATGTCCAGCCAACAAACACAAACCACCAGGGCAGCCCTCTTTGACAGCATTTCTTGGATGAGTCTCCGCTCTCTTCTAGACTGACACTGCTGTTGAGCTTTGCTGTTTCCAGGCTGGATGATGCCAGATCATATTCCAACAGACCTTTAATTCCCTGGACTTGCTGCACGGCTCTGTTGTACCTGTCCGGGTATGGAAAACCAGAAGGCCCCAGCAAACCCAGTTCCTTCTCGACACGATGTAGCTGCCTGTAAAGGTATCGACTGTTGCCGCTCCTCTTTGGATTTTCTTCCGAGGTCTTCTCGGGACTACCATAGAGGCTATTATCTGGCCAAAGGAAATGCAGGAATAGTTAAATCAACATCAGGCTATTAATAACGCCTAATTTATCAAAAGCAGTTAATACAATGAGATGATCCGGTCAGTCAAACTGCTGTGGAGCTTGTAAGAAACCAGACAATCAAATATCTAAAACTTCATCCTGACTACCTTGTAGATTGACTGAGTGCAAACTGAGGGTCTTGGAGTGATCCTTCTTGATCTCATCTGTGTAGAAATCTCCAGCTGCCCACTTTTGCAGTCTGATAATGTCCTCCAGCAGAGACAGCAGAGTGTTGATGTCCACCTGCTGACCAGGTCGGAGCTCCATGTCAGGCACTGGGCTCTTCATTGCCTTTAACAGTGACTGTGCAATTCTCTTAATGTCCTGGTAAAGAAACACCACACTCACTAAAGAAAATGAGTGAATGATAACCTCTAAATCACTGATTTTAAACACTAACTTTCATCACGGTGTCCGGTGTGATGTCTTTTGACTCTTTCTTTGGGGAGGGCTTTGACGGGGAAACTCGACCTTTCTTTCCCTGATTGGATGCGTCTGCTTTGGTAGCCTTTTCCCGGGGACGAGTGTTTCTGAAGATACTCACAATGAGCAGATTGATGGGGAACATGATGATGGAGCTTTGAACTCCGATCATGACCTGCTGCCAGGTGAACTCAATATGACCTGCAAGGAGAATTGAGGGTTGGCAGAATTCAGGAAAGTGTGCGTCCTTCAAACACCAACTGAATCAATGGTACAGTGGTTGGGCTTTACAAGAGACGGACAATGCCTCGGTCTTTTTGACCTCTTTCAAAAGGCAAGTACCGGTACTGATTGAATACACAAAGTGCTACAGTAGTTTCTGCTAGACTGTTTTCTCCATTCATTTTCCCGCTTTGGTTTCCTACCAAGGTCCATGGTTTGCTCAGAGGGGTCAGTGGGGATGCCCCAGAACATGATGCTGGTCAACATGGTGCAGAGCAGCAGGGAAAAACAGCAAGACACGCGCTGCACCCGAGTAAAGGTGCTGCAAGGAGGGCGGTTGATGACTGAAAACCATATGTGGCCATCTTGGAAATCCTTGGCTGTCTTCATGAAGAATAAGTTACTAAAAGATATTCAATATATTAAATATCAACCAATCGATCCATCAACATTTTCTTGCATAGCGCTTTTCATACAACAAGCAGCAAAAGCTCGACAGAGATGAAACAAGCAAAATAACATGAGAAAACATTTCAAGCAGTTAAAAGAAGAGGGGAAAGTGCCCCCCTCCCTGAGGTGGTTTGCTTTGAGTGTTTGTATTACCTGAACCTTTTCAAATCTGTCTCTGTGGCAACAGGGAAGACTTTGTCAATACTGCACTCTCCAACATCTACAGCCAGCCAGGAGTTGCAGAGGAAGTGCCATTTCCGATCACTTTCCAGATCCTGCACTATTACTTTGTTGACATACCTGCGTTTAGCATTATTATGTTAATACTCTGCTCACAGCATGTGACACAAGTCAGTAAATCGTGCTCCTGCTACCATGCAGGGTGTTCTCCGGAGTTGTCATGCCATAGCCTGATGCTCTGCAGCTCTCCGAGGGAAAAGTGTGTGGTCAACACAAACATGTCCACCCCACCTCTCTCAAACACTGGCTTTTCAGGGTCTGTGAGGTGGTGCGGCTCACTTTCTCCTTCTGAGCCCAGAAGAGTTATTGTGACCTAGTGCAATTATGTATATGTCCAGACAAACACAAATATAAATAGCATGAATCAGTGCACAATGCCAAGACAATATAAGGTTTAAAGGGTGTTAGTGACCTGAGAGGAAGTGGCTGCACCACGTCGATGGCCTGTGTTAAAAACCAGCAAATAACGATACTCAGCCAAAGGGTCGTTATCCTCCAGAAGTGTTATCTTCACCTAGAGGTGCATGTCATTTAATTAATCACTTTCTGATCCATAAATACAAAAACATAATTAATAATAATTGAGATAAATGTGAAAACCAGGCAGGACATCAGTCAAAGAAGAGGGTAATTACTTGAAAATCTGGTATGCTACTGGTATCTACTGTTTTTTATATTTCATCGAGTTGCATCAGGGGACTATTTTGTGATTAAAACATACCATTTGCTGATCGTATTTAATAGCTCCGACTAGTTTGAAGAATAAAATGCATACGTCACTGTTTACATTTCCCGTTTAAAGAGTTTGTAACCTGTACTGGCTTCACTAAAGTCTTCAGTGTCATTTACCTTAGCTGAATCCTGGATGTCTTTCCTTCGTGCCCACACAACCACGAGGAGGTAAATGGCAAAGATGGCCCCCACAAAACACACCACAACTGGATTGTTGGTGAACGTGGCAAAAAGTTCTGCTGTGCGTGAAACATCTACTAAGTTAGGCATGACAAAGAAAGAGCTGCCAAAGACAGTTAGGTGGTTACAGAGGCACTGGGTGACTAAAGGTGTGGTAAGAGGTCCAACCTGTTAAAAAAAATACACGCATTCATTGAAATTTCACATCTAATTTGCATGGACTCCACTAAGGAGTTTGGATTTTGCAACCCACCCTGCAGCCATCTTCACTCCACGAAGACTGGGTTTCGTTCCAGTATTTACACTGCGCCGCGATAGAAATGACGGTGACGGTGGCATTGACGGATTTGGTGCCTGGCTCCACAATGGGCTTCACAACAAGGTAGTGCAGTCCGACATCCTCTGTTCTGTCATTGGGACTCAGGACCCAAGTGTATTTTTCCTCTTTGTTAAAGAGGAAGAGGTTATAGAGTTCCATTTGTAGTGCTCAGTAATTACACAGTAGATTTATGACACATGTTGGCTACAATGACACTCCGGTTTATAGATTCACTCTTACCTGCAGTGGAATTCTTGAGAGGAATACGGGTCTTTGCCACATAATTCTCATCAGATGGATAATCTTTATATCCCAGGAACAGCATAAAGGAAATTTCATCAGATGGCTCCAATTTCAGCACCAGTGTTACATCCGGTGAGGGAACCTCAATTATTACTGTGCTGAAATTGGCAAGGTCCAGGACAGTATTGTTCTCCCTCCCAATATCGAGCCTTGGCAGCAGAATCTAACACATGAGTAATCACATGGTTTGGTATGCGAGTGCCAAATGTAGTCTTGAACCTCTCTAAAAGTAAATCCGACCTCAATCTCCTCGGGTAAGTTGCGGACTGGGATGGTTGTGCCATTCATTCGGGTGAGAGAGACGGATCCGACAGTCCCTGTGATGTTTCCCTCTTTCCAAGAATAAGGATTTGTCTCAAAACTCATCATCTCAAAGGAAGAGCAACAAAGTTAATATTCTGTTGCACACAGTATATGTGATCATTTCAAATGCAAAATAATTAATTCAGCTGAATAACTCAATAAAACAAACTTTAATTAAAACCACAACTAAATTGTGGAACCGACTGTATTGTTCGGACACACACACACTTACTCTGACATCCACTGGCTCTTCTGGAGAGACAATATGAGTCGGCAGTGGAGGGAAAGAGAACTTTGAGGAGGTGTTTTTCTGGACATTTATAGTCTGCATCTGCATGTTTTCAGGTGATAGCCTGAAAGAGGAACGATCAATCATATTTTATCAGGTTCAGCACGCCGAGTGAAGCGGTTGCTTCAGCGTCAGCGATACACACCTGTTTACGTAAACACTGATCTGACCAGAATCAATGATGGCCGGTTCTCCGTTCAGTTCCTTATTAATCAACAGGGCACTTTGGACATTGTCTATCCCGGTGAGGAGAAAATCAGAGACTTTTTTCTGATAAGAAGCATTAGATATTGTTACACACTTGAGGGAGGATATTGCATCGACGGGATTTACCACTGGAACTTACGCTTGAGGAGACATTCAAAATATTACTGGCTGCCTCAACTATCGGTGTAGCTGCATGGACAACTTCTCCACCATCATCCTGATTAATGGTGAGAGTGTTGAGAGCAGAGCTGAGGTCTACCAACAGGGAACCAGCTTCCTCCTGTAAGTAAACCCACAGGTCGAAGCTGCTGTTACAGTCCTCACAGAAAGTAATGTGTAATTCTCATCAACTACCATCTGTAATTTGTTGAAAACAAATTTTCCATTTCACTGCTCAATTACTGATTGACCTATTATGTTAAAAAAAAATTAGCGTGGGAGTAAGCCATGATGGGAAAATCCCACTTTATTCCCAGGCAACAGCTGCAGGAGAGGTTGTAGAACAGGTATTTTTTGCATCAGTCTTTTATCTCACTTGTAGAAGCTGCCAAATCTTACACACACACTGGCTCATACCTACAAGCGGACTGGAGAATATATACATTTTTGAGCTACTACTGATAAAAATGTCTCCTGGGTTCAGACAGAATGACCGTGGCTCCTGTCACAGGAACGTTCTCTTTCTGCAGTACCTGTGCAGCTAGACTGAGCTCATCCGGGCGCTGAGTGAGTCCTGCAACAGCTCTGGCTGTTACTTCCACTTGGTTGGTTGTGTTGCTGGGTGAGTCCAGCAGAACTGTGCTAATTTTGGTCAGCATTTGTTCTCTGAGCTGAAAGGTAAGGGGCCGTCGTCATTTCAAGGCACCTGAGCCACGAGGAGGTCTCACAAACATCACTGCGTTACCTCCATCCTTGCGTCCAGCTGATCCTGGTTCGCCTCAGTGTTTAGCATATCAGAAACCGAGGTGAAGATCTGTCCGAGAGCCTCACCGGTGAGCAGACCCTGCTGCTCTAACTGACTCACTGTGTCTTCCAGTGTAGTCTGGAGAGCCTCCACGGAGCTGCTGCTTTTCCACACCTTCATCAGCACCAACAGATACAACCGTTCATGTAGGTTTCATATTTGTTAGTTCAGGTGGGATAAAGGAGATGACGGACCTGAGTGGGGACAGTTGAGGTGGTTGTCCCGCGTTCATTTTTCACAGTCACCACGACAGTCAGGCTGTAGTTGTTGTTCATATCTCCGAGAGGCAGGTACACAGATCTCACCTCAGCTGCACTACTGCAGCGCAGATGATTACCTTAAAGAAGAAAACAGATATGAAATGGAATTTATGTTGAATTCTTCCGTAATGCTGACCGTACACCGAGCACTTACACATACACACATTAACGTCAGTGAACTCCTCACCCGGGACCAGGAGCTTCAATACTACTGTCTCACATCATTGATAATAGTGACTGTATAAAATCTCCAACATCTATGTTTCCTTTTTTAAAAAAAAGCAATATCAATCTCTCTGACTGGCATCTCCTTAAATAACTGTGACTTCTTTTTTAAATCCTCTCTATTTTTCAGTGATAATAAAAAAAAGAGTTCTCACCTGTGTCTGTTTTGAAACAGTACGAGCAGCCAGTGGAGCAGAAAGCGCTCGCGCTGCAGGTGATGTCAAACGCGTCGAGGACTGTTCCTGAGGACGGAGAGATGCTACATGACGGCGGGCTGGGATCTGCTGGCGCGCCGGTTGCCGATGGTTTTGTTGGCTCGGCATCAGGTATCGGTAAAGTGTAGCTGGCAAAACCTGGCTCTGTTTTTCCTGTTGAAAGTGAAAAACATACAGAAACGTTCATGAAATACTGTTTTGATCAGCTTTAAAAGAAAAAGACAATTTATAACATTGATTGTGAATTGAAAACAGACCATAAACAACCACAGAGATGTTGCGGAACGTCTCTTTTGAAAGTTTCAGCTGTTGACTGCGGACGACATATTCAGTGTTGCCTTCCTGCTTGTCAACAAGTGGCTTTCTTCCTGCTTTTAAGTAGCATTTTTGTAATCCATCCTAGGGGCAGATGATTTTTATCAGTCCTTTGGGGTGTTGCGCAACAACCCCCAGTTCTTTTAAATGCATAATTACCAGTTTGAGATCTTCAATAGACCAAACTACATCTGGACACGTTGAAACACAGTTCAGCCTTAGCTTCACATGGTCGTTCACGCTGATCGAAGCACAGTCCTCACAACTGCATGGCAAAAGAATAAATCTGTCAGCGCCAGCAGAGGACAGTTATTTCAGAAAAGCCTGCTTCATACCTGATGGTGACGTCTGTAAATCTTTTTGGAACCACACTGATGCACTTTGAAGACGAGCCAAGTTTAAGCGGCTTTCTAAACCAGGTTGCTCTCCTAACAGCCACAACGTACTTGATCATATCAAAGGGATCTGGGAGACAGTCTTTCTCAATAGTGTGAGTGTCACCCTTCGTTTTGTGTCCGCATTTGCAGTTTCCTCCTGTCCATAAAGAACTCAGATTTTAATACACCGTTTACAGTGGTTGCTTAAAAACACCAGTTTTAGTTGCTGTTAATAGTCATATTTGAAATTTGAATTGCTGTACTTACGACATTTCCACTCAAAAGTGAGTCCGTTTTCAGGTGATAAGTCAGGTCCAGTTACATTTAGACTCACACTTTGACTGTTGTCCATCAAAGTATCTGGAGCAGCGATGATTTTCACGTTGTTGATGCTCATATTTCCGATCTGTACATTTACAGAAAACCATGCTACAACACTCAAACACCGGTACCTGTTCCTAATTGGGTGAAATACTTCTACTTTTGCATACTGTACTGTTTCCAGATTCATCAAGTGAATGGTCTGAATAATTCTGGCAAGCGTGCAGTATCTTGCTCAAGTCCACGTCCACGTCAAAGGCAGACAAGGCATTCATGGCTCGTACATTCACCTTCGACAACCCTTTATCAAAAAATAGATTTGAATTTAAGCACAAGTAATCAGTCCTATTAATGACTGTCACCTTTTATAATCAATGTTTTGAAAACATTATAATGCATATGGAAGCTAGTTCTAAATATTCATATAAAGTAAACACTAACAGGGCCCCCCTCCATGATTGTTCCGCTATGACTTGAATGACAAACTTGCGATCTGTCACTTTTTACAGTGTCAAACAAAATTTTCATTGCCAGTACTAATTTGCTGATAGATGTAGTACTTTAAAAACCTGGTGTGTGGTGACCCCATGGAAAAACCCATCTTATTCCCTGGCAGCAAATGTGGAGTATCTGGTTGTTTTGACAAGTGAGAGGTTGTAGAACAGGCATTTACTACGTCAGTCTAATATGTCACCTATAGAAGCTGCCACATCTTCCACCCTAGACCTTTAGTGACTGGCTTACCTTCAAGCGGACTGGAGAATGTATATATTTTTGAGCTGCTGTTAAACATGTCCCTGGGTTCAGACAAAGCGTCCGTGGCTCCTGTCAAACTGAACAGCAGCTCCACGGGGGCTCCTTTCTCCAGTGAAACGCTAATAACGAGATCCGTCGAATCCGGACAATCATCTCCATCTGTTACGATGGAGGCTTGCAGGCCCTTGACCGGCTCCTGCACACACAGCTCCAGACCTGAGGACACCGAGTGACCTGTGATCCTATTAGAGGCAGTTAAGGTTAGATTGTGGCAGCCGAGTCCAAGCTTCTCCATCACATTTACGCTCAGCGTGATGTTGTAGGGTGTGGTCCCTCTGTCCACAGATGAGTTTGCAAGCAACTGGTCATCAAGGAGAATTCCATAAGAAATATTTGTTCCTGTTTGATTAGGAGGGGAAGAATGACATCATTAAGCAGTTTTTCAGTCGCTTTTGCTGGAAGGTTTATCCCCGATATTTGACAGACTCACCTTGTTCAACCTGAACCTGGACGTGCACAGGTCCGTCATGGAACACGTTGCATTTATTGCCATCTGTTGACATGTTTCTGCTATAGCACCTAATGACACCGAACTGTCTGACAGGTTCCTGGACGGTTATAGTTTTCTCTGCTGTTACACGCCAGTCACTTGTGGTGCACTCCACACTGACTGTAAAAACACCGGGATGACTGAATTTGTGCATCATAGTGCTCTCCATCCTACGGACAGAATGCATCAATATATGCAGTCAGTGAGCGTGAACCCATGCATCAGTGCGAATGTTCTCGTTGGAGACTGAGTCCTCCTCACTTTACTGGACTGTATGGATCGATGGTATGGCCGTCCCCAGCATTCAGTGTGCACGTAAGGTTTCCCTCAAAAGGCTGAAGAAGCCACCTGACCGTGATGGTGACATTGTCAAAGACGGCTGCCAACTTTGTCAATAAAAGTTGGAGGCCTGATTAAAAAAAAACACCTTATTGACAGACAGTTGAATCAATCAATCAAACACACAAACATGTATTCACATCATCCATATATACAGTAATATTATGTCAGATTATATATATATACTGTATATATGTTTTTATTTAATGTAATTTAATGCATAAAATACCAAATGAAAAGTAATTTTTCAGAAACTGACCATTTTTGCAGTGGTATTCTATTGACAGATAGCTTCCCAACATAGGACAGGGCTGACCAAGAGAGCTCAAGTTGACTGAAGCCTGGCAAGACTGTTGTCCATGGCAACGGGCTGGAATTATAAAATGATTCAAACTGTTCAGTTTTCCTCATATTAGATTTCATTATTTTCCTTACATGTAAACCATTAAAGAGGATTTCTTCTTTTTAATTTTCCTGTAGTAATGTACAGCTGATCCAAACCTTGCATTAGTGTGATTATTCTTTGTTACTTTAGACGGTTTATAAGTCCAACAGTAATTAAAAACAAACCAAAAATGACTAATGTTACCCGTAATGGACTCCGTCACATCTATCCAGCTGCACTCCTCCTGGGAGGATGCAGGTGAGGTTGTGAGTTCAGAGCGACAGTAGTGAATTGTCTTTCGACCATAGAAGCTGTCATCTATCTCGATGACTTGGCCAGAACCACACTGCAGTGTTGCGTTGTGGTCGTTACACGCCAAGGATCGCTCCGATTCTAAGTGGAAAAATCCACAATCACTTACAGGAAGCAACATATTATATGTTTAACAATATAATTGAGACATTTATACCAAACTGGCAGATGAAGTTGAGTTCCTGGCTGCAGTTCGCTGTGGCTTCCCACTGAAAACCTGAATGTTTTAATATATGTCCACAGGCTGCTTCTGTGTCTGGAGGGTTCACCCAGTTGCTGTAACTGATATCTGAGCCATCCAGCCAAGCAAGGGAACCTGCGGGGAAAACAAAAAATAAATGGGATCTTCATTTGAAAGAGGACTGTTGTGACAATATCATCGATGATAATACAGGCATATGCTCATCTTCAATGAGGGTTAAGATGTCATTCAGATTTAATACAACAACAAACTGAGAGCATGGTGATTGACAAATCCCCATTCTTTGTGAAAGGGAAAGAAAGACGCTTGTAAATCTGATGACTTGACGACAAACCCATGAAAAAGGTCTCTGAAAGGACTGAGAAATGGCTTTCCTGACACCCGTTGTTTGGGGGACTTATCTAGAGTAAAGGTGCTGCTCAGTAAACAAACACATGGCAGTTGTACACAGTGGGCATGCACGTTGTCTGAGATAGCATTTGAGAAGATCGTCCTTATTTCTAATTAATTTAAGATTAATCTTACCGTCAGTGGCAGTGGTGTCAAGCGTGAGGTTTGGAGCTGCCGGTGCCAGTCCGAGCCACCAGTCCAGACCCGGCTCCAGGTGTTTTAGAAGGAATTGTTGTATTTCATCGTTGAGAATGAAAGCAAGGTGTCCTCCTCCTCGCTCGCACCATCCCTGGGCATTGAGGAAGGATTGCTGTTTGGACACAAACTCATAGCAAGAAGCATCAAAACCCTCCTGGTGCTCTGGACACGAGAAGGCATGTGCATCATCGTCAGCATGACAGGCGCCAGTGAGGAAGCAAATCATCAAACATGTCAGTATGGAGAGAGTAAAGCTTTCCATCTCTGCTCCTCTAGACTGGTCAGCCTTGCTGGGAGCTTGGTGTCTTTAAAGGGCCTTGACGTCAGTAGCCCTGACACTGGTCTTCTCTTTAAGATTGCTTCCACTATGAGGACAGCCATAATTCTTTGCAGACACAAAGCTCCACCTGTAGTAAAAAGGCAGGAGGGCTTACTGTCAACAATGGCTAATTGATGTATTGTTTCCAATAATGTTGGGGTCTGCAAGCTGCAGAGAGAGATAAGCTTCTCATATATCTACTATACCATGTCAAACTGGAGCCTGAAGCTTTTATTGGTCATGGACCCGTTGTTTTCAGGCTTATTAATTATAATATTAATTTAAAATGTGAACCTTTTTTCCATTTGCAGAAGCTACCTAAATAAGTATTTAAATATGTGAGAATGAATCCTACAACAAAAAGCAGAATGAATTTCACTTTTTGTATCGTTAGAATTAGTGTCACCATATAGGAAAAGATGCCTACGGAAATACTCAATCATCGTGTTTTCTAAAATTAGTATTATTATGGATTATTTTGCACAATTCTTGGCTTGATTAACCTTTAAATTGAATTAAATGTAAGGTAATATTTTAGTTGTAGTTTAGTTTTGGCTACATTGTTATTGTGTAATCGCAATCATGACAAAGCAAAAAACAGCCTGATTATAAGCCCCCCTAAAAAGGCCGGATTTGACGTCATAACTATGAGACGCAACAATCGGAGGACATGACTTTTCCAGAACAGACGCGCATTTAATGCGGATTCTGACAATAAACAGTCGCCATATTCGCACAATGTTTGCTTTTAGGAGGTGTGCAACCAGCACTGCCGTCACTGCTCTGCGGGCCCTTCGCAGTAATCAAGTAAATACACCTTCTAAGTTGCGGTTCGAAGGGTCAGCTTGAGATGCTAAAACCTGTTTGCTAAACGTGTTGCTAATCTCTGCCTCCCCAGGTTACTGTTTCTGCCCACACGCAAAAATGTATGTCCACACAGACGGACGGAGAAGTCCGTATCACAAAGATACTGAAAGAGAAGTTTCCATTAGCCGCGTCCCTTAAAGTTGTAGATATATCAGGTAAAAATGTCTACTTCAGAATATGTTAAGTAACGGAGATTATCGCGATATTTGGGATCGACAAACGACTACTGATGAATGTATGTGTAACTGTCCAAGAATGGTCGCAATATATAAAAACATACAGTAATTAGCATAAACAACTGTCGTAAAAGGCGGACATTAAATCATAAAATGTGGAAGTTACAGTAGTATTTATGTGAGGCTGTTGTTCAGGTGGTTGTGGAGCCATGTATGAGGTCCACATAGAGTCCATGGAGTTCAAGGGGAAACGGACTATTCAGCAACACCAGTTAGTCAATCAGGTAAATTACTGCATAAACTATAAACGAGAACAATATCTTCCTGTTATATTGTACCTCTGTTGTGCTGAAACGTTGTTTCTTTTTTGTTAATGTTATCTGTCAACTATATAAAAGTGCAATTTTCCCCCCAATCAATAGATTATTGTGTTTTGTCCTTTACAGGCACTTAAAGAAGAGATTCAAGGGATGCATGGACTGCGAATATTCACAAACATTCCAGAAAAATAGTGGAAGCTCTTCCGAAGTTGACCTTCATCATTTTTCCATTGTTGGCATCTACTATAATTGCAGTGTGAAAAATGTGCTCCAAAGTTGTAAATATGCTGGTGAAATATGGAAGGCTGGAATACGCACAAAAATGACTTGATGAAAATGCTATTTAAATATCACGTCGTGGTTTCTGTCTCATTGTTTGGTTCATCTAAAGGTAGATAATAAAGATGTGTTGGATACAGCTTATCTGAGTAGGGGAGCGTTCAGACAGGACTGTATTGGTTTTTAGAGAACTGTTTTCCGATGTCCATGTCATTTCGCTGTTCTATTAAAGCATTGAAATTAGACATGGATGGTCCATGCACTAACGCAAAATAATGCATTCCTTATAAACACATTTCTTCGTCAGATTGTGTCTTTTTCAATAATCTCTAGGGAGTAGCAGTAAGCAGATAGATACACTAAATACGGATAGGAAGCAACAAGTCTCAGATTGGCCACGTTTAAATGATACTGAAGGGAGCCAAAGTGCCAGGAACATTTCTACTACACTGTTAGACCAGTCAGTGCACTTTGAGGCAGATCTGAGCTTTTTCCTCTTTGCAAAAATGTCCAGATTTAAATAGCATGAATACTTCTGATAGTACTTTTGACTTTTGGTGATGAGCTGAATAAACTTGCGTTAGAAATTCAAATGATCTCGCTGCTGGGGAGTTGAAATGTGCACTCTACACCGGAAGATGGTGCTCGTCATGCTCAAGACAGCAGCTCCAGGTTGCGTTAAAGTCACTCCTGCTGTGGAAAAACACCACTTAAACTGACCCACGTCTCCTTGAGTTAAATGAGAAAAGACTCCTGATTTGGATCGTCTCGGCAGCAAAACTGAATAAAAGTGCAGGCGCCGGAGGTGCGTCGTGGAGCTCCCGCAGACCGGCCGTCGGTGCGCAGGCTGCACATCAGTCAGAACCCCGAGGAAGAGGAGGAGGAGGAGAGGCGAAGCAGCAGGTCTCTGACATGGCTAAAGAAGGAGCAGATATGACGGAGGAAACCGAGTACATGATCGACAGAAACGCTGGAAAAGAAGCCGAAAACCTGGATTCGCCCCGGGATGCCAAAGAAATGCGAGCGGTGCTGCTGACGGCTTTCGGGGGGCTGAACAAACTCAGGATGACCAGGAAAGCCATGCCCGAGCTCCAGGATGGAGAAGTGAAGATTCGCGTCAAAGCATGGTAAATATGCATCTGCCACCGCTTGTTTACCCAATGTTGAGCGATAAATGTAAAGAAAACAAAAACAAAAAACAACAACAATGGACCAACAACATCCTTCACAGAAAATTGCGTAGTCATGAAGCCACAGGTTTCCCCTTTTTACGCAGGTGGTTGGATGAAGCTTGTTTGGAACATGCATTTCTAATCCAGTTCAATCGCAATATCTTTATTTAAGACCAATATTTGTATAAGAATAGTACAAACTTGTGTTGCAAACTTACATATAAGAAGACAAACCTGTGGAAACTGGCCCCGTGACTCACCGGTGATGTATGTGATGTATAAATAGCACAGGGTAATCCCTCGAATTCTGTTAGCATCTGAAACGATATATTATGGGCTATATTATTGTTGATCTCGTTTCAAACGTGCAATCAACATTTTATTCTCCATTAAATTGCTTCTTTGCAGTGGGCTGAATTTCCTGGATCTGATGGTGCGTCAGGGGACTATTGATAATCCCCCAAAGCCCCCGGTGGTTCCTGGCTTTGAATGCTCGGGAATCGTGGAGGCAGTGGGTGAAAACGCTGAAGGATTTGAGGTAGATGGCATCAGACATACGAGTAATCCACCATGATCCTTGTCATAACATTGGGTCATCCCGACCTTCTTTTCCCAGATAGGGGACAGAGTCATGGCCTTTGTGAACTGCAACGCCTGGGCAGAAGTTGTGTGCACACCGGCGGAGTTTGTCTACAAAATGCCGGATGAAATGACGTTTGCCGAGGCCGCCGCGTTCAGCATGAACTTTGTGGCTGCCTATATGATGCTCTTTGAGGTAGCCAACCTGAGAGAGGGGATGTCAGTGTTGGTGCACTCGGCCGGAGGTGGTGTTGTGAGTACATCTCTGTCCGCGTAGTTAATCCATAGATTTAGCAAAATAAAGCCGTTTAAGGATATTGACTGGAAGGAAAGTGCTGCCTCTAGAGATTCTATCGTCGCCCTGTTTCCATGATTGTGTTCTCATTCATTGGCAAATTGTTGCACTCTGTTGGCTGTTTCAGGGTCAGGCGGTGGCTCAGCTATGCTCCACGGTGCCTAACGTCGCAGTGTTTGGGATCGCCTCGTGTTTCAAACACACCGCCATCAGGGGCTCTGTGACTCATCTCTTCGACAGAAATGTTGATTACATGCAAGAAGTCAAAAAGTACGAGCGGATTCTCTGGGGATCTTTTTGCAGTCCGGCCGGTGCCTTTGAATTATATGTTTGATAACACCGACTGCGCACGGATGCAGATGTTACCTGTTGCCTTATTTGGTCCTTGCGTGTTCACGGTCCCCATGGCAACACACGGCTCGTCTCGGAGAGCAGCAGCATATTGTGGGGTGGTAGTCGGCTCTGGCTGCGTGGAACAACTGAACCAATTAGGACAGAGCATTATAAGCATGTACATTCCATTCAGGCGCAGCGTGCTGTTACTCAGATGTCGCGGCAGACCCACCAACGGGCCCTGACACATTTGCCCATCACTGTTTGTCCTGTGATATACAAGCAGTATATTGTTGAGTCATATCTGGAACATGCTCCGCGTCTGCGTGTTCTGCTCTCTATCGTTCCGAAGGGCCGGAATAATTCCTCGGGACGACCGAATGTTTCAGGCTTTTTGCCTGCGTATCAGCAGCCGTTGCCTTTCATCTCCTGGGCTCACACATTCTTCCTAGGATAAAGAGCAAAGTGCAACTAAATTAGTCTCGTTACAAAAGGCACAAAAAAAAGCCATGGGAATCACAAGACCACCAAGCAGTTTAGCCAAGCAGGTGTCCGTGGCCAGCAGGCAGAAAGTCATGAATCAGGGATAACATGCCTCTCTTTCTTTCTCATCGGTGCCTCTCCCGGCTCTGTTTTTGTCCAATTCTCTTGGTTAGAACAGTCAACATGCTGCCAATAAAGAAACGAGTGTAACCTAAGCCAGGATCAAACACTTGACTTACCGTTGTTTAATTATTTACTGATTAGGAAGTTATTTTGGTGCCATCTCTGTTTCTACAGTGGCCAACAACAGATATTCAGACCTGCTTTGTTAGGAATTCATCCTCAGAACAATACTAACCTCTGGTTTGCTCCACGGTGCTAAGCTGTGATTAGTACTTGTTAATCATGTAGCTCTTTATGTCATTCTCCTGATTGTGTCTATGATTCCTTTCTCTAGATTTGACTTTTACTTTGCTCTCGATGTGTTAGGATCTCTCCGGAGGGGGTGGACGTAGTGTTGGACTGTCTGTGTGGAGAAAACACAGGGAAGGGCCTGAACCTGCTCAAACCTTTAGGAACTTACATCCTCTATGGTAGCAACCGCTTTTTGTATTATTATTATTATTATTATTATTGTGATTTAAATGAGTAAATTTGCAGTCAAAACTCACAAATCTGGACTTATCTCACAGCTCTATTATTCGTTTGATTCTTAGTTGGCTGTAACAAACGCTGGTGTGACGTCAGAATTGGAAGAGAAATGTTGGCTTAAAGATTTCATCTCCGTTGTTAATGGGGTTATTTCCTGCCCAGTCTTAATCAGGTTTAGAGAGTTTCTCCCCAGCTTTCGCACTTCGTGGCTGCTTATTACTGTCCAATCACGCCTTCCTCTCAACCCACAGCGCCCAACCATCCCTTTATTTCTGTTTTTTCAGGCGCGTCAAACATGGTCACTGGGGAAACAAAGAGTTTCTTCAGCTTTGCAAAATCTGTGAGTCAGAGATGCAGTCTGTTGTGAACATGTGACAAATATGAACATTTCGTTGCAAATGAAAGGTGCCCGTGTTTGTAACTTTGGATGATGTTTCTTCCCCCCCCTCCTCTCTAGTGGTGGCAGGTGGAGAAGGTGAACCCCATTAAACTCTATGAAGAGAACAAAGTCATAGCAGGGTTCTCGCTCCTCAACCTCCTTTTCAGGCACAGGAAATGTAGCCTGGTGAGATCTGTGATGGACAAACTCTTGTGTCTCTATGGACAAAAGAAAATCAGGCCAGTGGTGGACTCCCTCTGGGCCCTGGAGGAGGTAAGAGCCCACTGAGCTGGACAGAGAGAACCAATTATCTGCAATGTGATTTGCAAAGAGAAGAAGGTTTTTTGTTTTTTAAAGTGTAGCATCTTTTTGGACAGTCTTCTACAGATGGTGGGTAGGTACATCATTGTCAGAGCACTTATAATAACACCTACATCAAAACCACGTCAGTCGCATCATTCTTCAGCTCCCAGAAAACAGTTTTATTCCATCTTCTGTGCAAAAATGGACGATTTCATCAACATTGTTAGCAGTATACTGACTGGTACAGTAGTTTTTTTAAACCCCACACAGAGACATAGCCTCTATTAATTAATAATTATAAGAAAAAGACCAATAATTGACAAAAAGATTTTATTAAAATTATAAGTTACACTTCACGATACGAATAATAAATAGAAATGACGACGGTCTTCCTGACAGGCTTTGATGGAAGTAAGAAAACTAGATCAGCGCCCGTCTGTGATCCCTCTCATGGTGTCCAGAGTGAATGTGCTCTGGTCTGCTGAGTTATGTAAATGGACCCACACAGACAATCACTCATTAGTAGTTTCAGTTTAAATTTGCATCTTATGGGTAAGAATAGCCGTAAACCATGTTGGCATGCGTCTACTTCAGCATCTAAATGGACAGTTAATCAAACAGAATGCAGATGTTTTGTGGTTGCCATGATTTTACTGCCATGCTCCTGCACGGAGGCAGGGAGATCAGACACAGAGAGAAGATGTTCCGGCTCGTGGAAGCTTCCTGGAGAGGAAGCATGGGCAAACGTTTGACTTTTGGGAACGTGTGGGAAGTATCAGCCTATACAATAAAGTGTTTCGATGTAAATACCCCCATCACCTATACAGATGCATATTCTGTCTTTGTCATCGTAAAATTAGTCAAAATGGTCCCACATTTAAACTCCCAACAAGTCAGAAGGAACCAGAGATTAGAGGAAGTGTACAATATATCTTTGGAGTTCAGTTTCTCATGAAGACCTCCCAGTTTCCTGGCAGACTGTCCATTCATTCAGTGTAACTGTTTCCCATGAGGAATCTAATGAGAGGGGAGGATGGTGTAGGCCGTAGCGTCAGCGCTACACAGCCTGCCTCATCTCTTAGGATTCCCAGAAGGACTGAGAGTGTGAGCAGCGATTAAGGCCAGAATGGATGTGCTCTTATCTCTGACAGCTTGCAGTTTGGGTTTGTAGCAAAGCTGAATAGTTTCAGAGGTAAAACCGTCATCAGATGCAGGTTATTGCCCCTGTTGTTACCCCGTTGGAAAGGGTTCTGACCTATTTTTGGTCTTGGCTGAATTTCCTGTACTTTTAACAAAGGGCTTCTTGTGACACAATGGCGTCCAGACAAAGCGGCGCATTCAGTTGTATCTTGTTTTCCGGGGACGAATCGTGCAGTAATCTGTTCAATTGTGATTAAATCTGTTGCGTTAGGTCCTCCAGATATTGATATCGCTACGGCTGTGGCCTAAATGAGCACCGAAACCGTTTTAAAATGCATCAAACCGTTTTCCAGAGATCAAAGAAGAGCACTTTTAATTGGAGAATGCTGCCCAATTAAACAGACTGTTTAATTGGGCAGCATTAAGTTAATTTCTGCGTTTTGTTCTCAGGTGAAAGAGGCCATGCAGAGAATTCACGACAGGGGCAACATAGGAAAGCTGATTCTGGACGTTGAGAAGGCCCCCACCCCTCTGGTAAATGGTTCCAGACTGCTTAAACCACCTTCCACAGGTTTAAAATGAATACATTTAAAATAAAGCATGTGTTTCGCCTCGTCGCTGCTGGTGTTTCCGCTTCCCCTCCTGTGGAGGAGCAGTAATGATAATAATAATATCTGCATCACACATTGATCCGTAGATGGCCAGCGACAGCACCGAGACCAGCGAGGCAGGGGAGGAAGAGGAGGAGCCCGAGGGAGACAACGAAAGCAAGGAGCGAATCCCCTTCATCCACTAAACGCCGGGGAGCATGCGGTGTTGTGCATGATGTGTGTGTGTGTGTGTGTGTGTGCGTGTGTGTGTGTGTGAATATGCATGTGCCGTATGCGTGTATGCATGACTGTGCCTCCTGTCTGGTGCAGATGTCACCTATTGATTAGCAACAGTCGGCATTGATGAAGACGAACGGCGTTTGTTGCCTAGACGACGAGTGCGAGGGCCCTCGGTCACACTGGAACGGTATTATTGCTTCACTGTATGATGCAAGACCTGTATGATCCTCAGACCTGAAACAGAAGCTGATAATTATGTTTGAGAAACTCGCCCGTGAAGGGAATGAATCACTTCCTCAGTTGCCCCCCCCCCCCCCAACCTTTGTTGTTGTTGTCAGTTGTAACATTAATGGATCACCTGAGCCTGTTAGCAACCATGTATTAGCGCACAGGTGGCTTTAAATGTTCGCATTTAATAGGATTAAATAGACTCCATAAAAGTAAAAAACGTGGATTTTGCTAAATGAAGCATTATTCATTATTTACCAGTTCTGAAGTAGGAGGTTTTTGTTTACAGAAGTAATCCAGATCGGGTGTTTTTGGGGGGGTTGTTTTTAAAATCGGCATCATACAGGTGAAACTAAACGTGTCACCTGAGCAACAGTTGCTCGGACCTGGAATATAAACTGTTGGGGGACAAAACGAGTTTCCTTAGATTAAAATTGACAAAAAGACGTGTAGATTTTTTTAAGAACTCACTGAGGCCTTTTTTGTTAGCAGTGTGTGTGTGTGTGTGTGTGTGTGTTTGGAAGAGAGCGAGAGAGGTCAGTTAATTAAAATAAAAGTGTTTAGCAGAGGCTTTAGTGTTGTAGTGTTTGCACATATTTGGTGGTTTACATGTAATTATATATTTTTGTCACTTTCTTTCATCTATTTACTCAAATAAATGTATCCGCAAAGTCTTCAGTCGTTTTGTTTTCCGCCCAATTTCACTTTTTCCAATTCAACCGTGCCTTTAATCTGGCCGCCGAAGAACTTGTGTATCGCTTTTACATTTAATTCCTCTGAACTTGCTTTTGCTCACTTTGTCACCAGATGGCAACAAACAAGCAGAATTCAAATCTCCAAACTCACAAGTCAAGAGTTTCCATTACGACGCAGAATTATTAGCACAAAGCAGCAAAATACAAGATGATCTAAATTAGTCTGAACTGATCCCACCAAAATTCAACCTCTCATCTATTTAACCTCAACCAGGTTTAAATTTCCTTAAATGTTGATTTTCACTTCCTGTTATATCAAAAACACCAGTTTTAGCACGGATATGAAAGCACAATTTTAAGGTATGTAAATATTGAAGCTTCTGAAATAGGAAAACATACATTTACTGGGGTGTGTTGCCCTTTCCCAAACTTTCCAGTCTCATCTTTACACAACCAGGGAGGCTAAAAATAAGCGGAGCGGCGCTCCATCAGGCCCGTCACGAGCTTTTTAAATGTTACACAACCCGGAGAGATAAGCGCAGAAACAGCCGCGGCGGGCTTCCAGCTGTTTGCTGTAAAAGCCCCGAGAGAGAAAAACATTCAATGGTTTTCCAGTTTGTGGAATTAAATGGGAACGCTTCTCAGCGCGACTTGTTCCGAGTAAATATTTTTCAAAAGCCGGACACAGGGGGTTCATTATTGACCGCTCCGCCCTTTCACCCCTCTCACCTCTCCCTGACGTTCGGGCAATAACAGCTCTCCCTAACCCAGTGCATGCTGGGTAACCAGACAGGCACACAGGGGACCACTATATATTCACCCGCCTCATGCGTGCTTGGTTCCTTCCACAGCAGCACCCCTGAGTCCCGTCCTGGAGGATCCGCAGCCATGGCGCGCCTGGGCCTCCCCGTCTTCCTCCTCCTCTGCTTCTCTTTGCTTCGCCTCGGCTCCGGGCGTCCGCCCCGCACCAGGAAGGCACTTTCACCGCGTCAGTAACCCCGGCGAGAGCCACAAATGTAGGTCCTGCCAACCTGTCGTTGCCCCTCAGGTCACCAGACGTGTGTGTGTGTGTGTGTGTGTGTATGCTTCTCTGTGGGGCTGCAGAGGGAGACGACGTCAGGTCCCAGATCGAGAGGCTGTGGCAGGAGGTCAACTCCCTGAAGGAGATGCAGGCGCTGCAGACAGGTATATTTTATAACATCTAGATGGAATTAATTCAAATAAAATAAGGGATTAAAGGAACTTTCAGACTTTCAGACCCCCCCCCCCCCCGCCACCTATCTTCAATTAGTGGACTCTTTCTTGTGCCGTTCCCCACATTTCAGTGCCCCCAAACCTCCATGGTGGGTCAATATTGACGATTTCTTTGGTTTCAGTCTGTCTTCGGGGCATCAAAGCGAACAGAAAATGTTACCTGACCAGCGAGGAGGCCAAACACTACCACGAGGCGAACGAGGACTGCATAGCACAGGGGGGGACCCTGGCCACGCCACGGGACCTGCTGGAAAACAATGAACTGAGGGACTACGCAAAGAGGAGCGCTCCGGGATCCAGGGACTTTTGGATCGGGGTGGCGGACATCGTGAAGGAGGGCCAGTACGTGGACGTCAACAGCCTGCCGGTGACCTTCTTCAACTGGGACCGCTCCAAGAAGCAGCCCACGGGCACCAAGAGGGAGAGCTGCGTGGCTCTGTCGGTGGCGGCGCAGGGGAAGTGGCACGACGAGGTGTGCCGCCATCTCAAAACGTACATCTGCGAGTACATCATCCCCTGAGGAGGCCCGGCAGGCCCACCTCCGCGAACCCGCCATTAAAATGAAAGAAAAGTCAACCTGTGTCTTATTTCACCGTGGACGACTGGCTGATGTGGCCAGCTGTTATTATTATTTCTAATCTAATCATATTATTGATGCTGATGGCCTGCCTTAGCAAACAGGAGCTCTACATTCAGCGTTTAAGCAAAATAAATGGGACGTAAAACAAGATAATCCGGGTATAATTCATTCAAAAATCGGCTTCAACGCGCAACTGAAACGAACCTGTGTGTTTCGCTGCCTTCCTGTCACCGCTGGCCTTTTAAAGCCACGCAGGGAGGCGGCGGCCGACGTCACGGCGAGCCCCGCACACACGTCACGCACGCTCGTCGGCCTGGAATGTGATGCGAAGTCTCGCGCAGCGGAACATCGGCCATCTTTCTCGGTTCGGAGCAGGACGCAGCGCGCTCGATCCCCCCCGATAAGCCCCGCAAGTTTGGGCCAAGTTGAATGCGGCCGCCCGGAGGTTCCCAGTCGAAGACAAACGACGCGCAAACGATGTTCGTGTCGGTGGCCGCACAGTTTTGCCGCTGACATCCGCGTTCGGATAGATGCTCGTACTGTCGCGCAAATGGAGATGGTGCCTAGCGAGGAGACCCAGTTCGTACCTAAAGAGGTGAGGTTGTCGCTTTCGTAAGTCGGGAGGGGGGGACATAAATTCCACCCTTTTGCTGCTTTGTCGAGTTGTCACCTTCGCGCACCGTGCTCGTTAATGTCCCCAACACTTCTACGGGCAGCTTAAGGGCTTTGTGGTCTGGACTTGTTATTTCCAGGCTAACTCCGTAACGCTAACAGTTACTTGGACGGCCTAGCCTAGCTGCGGCTACACGACTTGTATCGGCTAGTTTCGCTCCGTCTTTTCTGAAGTGAGTTTATGGAGACGGTGCCAACTCAACCTTCACCACGCAAATCATTGAGTTATCTAAACTTTTCAACCCGAATTGTTTCCGGGGTTTTTTTTTTTTCCAAACGAAAACGTTGCTTGTCAACATTAGTTTCCCCCGGTGCTAATTTGCAAGTAATAGTAGCTCGTAGAATTTAGCTAGCTGTGGCGTTAGCACTTTTAAGTCTTGTCAGTGACAACTATTGACATTTCTAGAAATATTTACACTATTTAGTCAAGCCGAACCCCGCAGCTCCATGTAAGCGGCGGGGTTAACGGCGACGTTGAGTAGAAGTTGATCCTACTTCTAAATGTTGTTTTCGTTTACGGTTACTTCGATTCTTTCGACCCGATCGCACCATGTTTTGAATCGGACTTGTAGCTTCGGCGTAAACATGGTCCAAGGCTAATGCTAGCAGGTTTAACTCTGCGATTAAAGCGAAAGCGATCGCCCTTTCTTCAAATGGGATCGACGGATTCACGTCGAGGATTCCTCCAGCGTTTATTCCTGGTGGTTCTCAGCTGTGTTGGATAGAACACGGCAGACGTTCGGGTGGTTTTCTGACCTTAAACCTGCTCTCCTCTGCACCCTGGAAGGTTAGCATTTTTGAGGGGATGAGGAGAACATTTCTTAAAACATTTGACGTCACCGTGACTATTATTGGCACGGCATTGGATTTCTTATTAAATATTTTACGCGAGTATTTCTGGAAGGTTACTACAAGCTGCCCCGGCCGGATTTACGTCAGCGGGACTATTTCACCCGGCGGAGGACGTCATCAACACACCTCAGGCCCGAGGGGGAAATTAGGCGAGATTAAACATCTTTTGACGATTTATGAATGTGTAAATACGGTTATTTACATCTTCAAAGTTATTCCCAGAGCTAATTAGTCCCCTTTAATGAAGCATTAATATTAATTACAAGATATATTTAGGAAGTAAAGGACCAGAAGGTAGAATCTCTGGGTTTGGTGCTGAAATCGGGATTTAAAACATCTATTCGGGCTTGTTGTCGTACAGTTTGTCCTTGTTTTCACGTCTGCTGGACTTGGTCACCAGACGGGGACGATGTCTTCGCTGTGGCCAATGTGTAAATGGTCCAGTTCAGTTTGAGTCCAGACACACCGAAAGCACTTTCACTTTCACTTTGCTTTGGTTGTTTGTTCCATGAATTTAGCCGTGGAAACTCCAGGTAGCAAAATGATCATTTAAACTGCCTAAATTGGGTTGATATGTTATGCATTAAGCTCCTCCACAAATTATGTCCCTCGTTTTATGAACTCGCTGACACCCACAAAAAAAAACCCTTACTGGGACCATTAATAGTGGCCCCCAAATGAATTCCCCACCAACTGGAGACAGACCCCCTTTAAATGGCCAGATTTCGGTGAATATTGCACAGCATCACAGCCAGTCCATGTTTGTGTGGCATTTATGATGAGTTACAGCTGTAAAGTGCCCCACCGCACCCGTCATTGTGTGTCACCACCTTGTAATTATATGCACAGTAAAAATAACCTTTAATCTCTTAATACACTTGTGTGTTTTTAGTGGCAGCTTCTTTTTTGTGCCCCAGTCACATTTTGTTGCGATCACAGACCTCCCAGCGAGGCTGCGACACGGGAACGGCAGAAATACAGCGTATCCCTGTAATTACCCTTTCATTATTTCCCAGCAAAGGCGCTAATTTACCAGGCAAATGGCGGCAGGAAATAGTTGAAATGTGGCTAAATAGAAATATTTATGACTGCAGAACCCCCCCAGATCGAAACGTGTTGACACATTCTTGTTTTTGTTCTGTCCGCACGATATCAGGCGATGTTTTGGAGTTGCAGGAAGAGTGTTTTTGATGAGATGAAGAGGAGATCTCAGGTAGCTGCCTCTTGTTTGGGGAGCGTGCTAAAGCATGGGCCTGAATGCATGAAACAGCATTGTGAGTGTTCTTCAGCAGCCGGGAGAGGCGCAGCGGAATAATGTCAGCGTTCGTGTGCAACCGGGATGTGCTGTCATTTAGGGAGCAGCTTGCATGTCTGACCTGTTAATGTTCAGCCCGGCCTTGAGCCCACAGACCCGATGACTCAGGGAAAATTACTGTTTGTGTTCCAGTTGGAGCTAAAGCGCGGCGTTCGGGTTCACGCGTGTTGCGTTTATTTCCAGTCGGTTGTGTCGGATGCATTGCCTAACATAACTGAATGCAATATTCTGTGTGCGTTTTAAATCACATCCGCACTTTTGTTTAAGTCTTATGTCCAGGAAATGATTCGGAATTGTTAAATCGGTATTTTTCCTCTTCGTCTAGCAGCAGATTTCGTGCAACGCGGCGGCTCGTGACCCTCGGTCGTGTTGATGTGGCGTTAAAAAGCACGCTGTCATTTATTTTTTTTCAATGATCGTCCAGATCCACAACGCTGCCGAGGAGCCTCGTGCGCTGTGCATAATTCAGGACACCACCAACGCGAGGACGGTCACCGAGCGGCTCACCCTGAACCTGCCCGCCTCCACCCCCCTGTCCAAGCTCCACGAAGATGTGGCCCACAAAGCCGGATACGTCACGGGCACCTTTGAGCTGACCTGGGGAAACGCACCTAACACGGTGGGGAGATTGAAGCCGCTTCTCTTTCTCTTTGTCAACCAGCTCTCAGAGTCCGACCGAACTCGCCGCTCTGGTTCAGCGTCGCCTCCCGCCCCGTTTGGGGTGGCACCAGCCAACGCTGGCAGAGGCGAGCGCGGCTGAACGCTCAGAGTTTGAGCGCTGAATGTTCGGCAGTAGTTGAGCAGGGAAAGGAGGCGGTCACCTGTTGGTGACCCGGGAGAAAGCCACCGGAGCTGAGATAAGCCCGAACATCTGGCGCCCACGTGGTGGCTCTTTTATTTGTTATCGGAGTTTGAACAAATCATTTTATCAGCGTTGTTCTCAGCTATAGAGGAGAAGGAATGTCGGGGGCGGGGGGGGCAGGTCAGAGAGATCGTTCCTTTTAGTTTGAGTCTGCATCTTTGCAGTGTGTCAGGGTTGATTCAGCGTGCACTTGGACGTGCACGTAATGCTCCCTTTTCTTAAATGCGCACGGCCTAATCCTGCTGCGACCCGGGCCAAAGCCCAGGTGCTGTCTCTGTTGTTATCTCGCTGAGTAGGTCAGTGGATTAAGCCGCTGTGTGTTTCCAGCGCAGCGCTCGGCCTCAGCTCGCTGTGCGGACAGGCAGCGAGACTTTGCTCGCTTCCACTCGGGTCCAGCGGGAATTTTATTCCTGCGAGTCCGGCGTGCCGTCGGGAGAACGTGACTGTGGTTTCTTTGTCCTTTCCAGCAGCCGTTGCTCAAAACGTTTGCTCTTTTTTTTTTGCAACGCGTCTCCCTCCAGGCGCCGCTGGACCACCGGAGTGAGATGTCCCTCTCCGATTCTGGGTTCGAGCCCGGTGGCAAAAGAAACTTTCTCCACATTACTGACAAAGATGGAGAACAGCCCCAGCTTGCATCTGTGAGTTTTGCGAGGGCCCCACTTTGGTTTCCCAGACAACAGAAAGTTCCCATTAATCCCGTTTCTGCCTTTAGGATGAATCGGGAGCTGCTGATAGCAGCGGGCTGGATGACAGCTCCCAGGAGCGCTTCATCGGGCCCCTCCCCCGAGAAGGCTCCGTAGGCTGCAGTGGTGATTACAGCAGTCCATCCTACTCTTACTCGTCTATTCTCACCAAATCTGATACAGGTGAGCCTGAACAGGCCTGAACGTTGCCTTTTTCCTGCACTTGCATCCACTTCCTCTCTTTTGCTCCTCTCCAGGTTACGTCGGTCTGGTCAACCAGGCTATGACCTGTTATCTCAACAGCCTTCTGCAGACTCTGTTCATGACTCCAGAATTCAGAAACGCACTCTACAAGTAAGAATGTGGGGTTGTGGTTAAATCATGCGCGGTGACCCCCAGAAATGACGTGTTTATTTTAATCTTTTGGGCACATTTCAGTTGGGAGTTTGAAGAGTCTGAGGAGGATCCAGTCACCAGCATCCCTTACCAGCTGCAAAGGTTGTTTGTTCTCCTGCAGACCAGTAAGAAACGGGCAATCGAGACCACCGACGTAACGCGGAGCTTTGGTTGGGACAGCAGTGAGGGTGAGGGCTGACACACCTCTCTGACTATGCCTTTGCGTCTGCACATTTAATGACGGGCTTTATGTGGGTTTGTCTGCTTTAGCTTGGCAGCAGCACGATGTCCAGGAGCTGTGTAGGGTCATGTTTGATGCCCTGGAGCAAAAGTGGAAGCAGACAGTGCAGGTAAGGGAGTGCAGTAGTCAGGCTGCTCTGCAATGCTACATACGTACAAGAGATCTAGTGCAGGAAAAGTGAAATGGATCAGGAACCCCGGGTCATGGGTCCGTTAAGGCGAGGGCTTTAAAATGCAAACACTTAATATTTGGACTGTTTTCTCCAAGGGTTCTTCTTCGGTAGCAACTCTGTGAAGTTAGCTGATCCAACATGCCTCTCTGATGGCTCCAAGCACCATGTACGATGCTAACAGTGCTATCTGCAGCATCCTCAGGAGTTCTGCCTCTGCCTTCTCCATACTCACACACTAATTACTGCTATTTTTTACTCCTGCAGTTTAGAAGTAGAAGCTTAAATCTTCCTTAAAGGAGTGAAAACATGTCACCATTCATGAATCTCTTGGATTAATTCAACAAAGCTTCTTACATGACTAAAATCACATCCCAACTTTGCACACTTGATTCGGTGTGACTGCAGGAAAAGCACAGAGCTCTCAGACATGTAACCGTGGCACAGGAGCGGACATTTTGAGTGCTTGTGATGCAACCATTCTTGTTTCATGCACAGTATAATTGCTTATAAAGGGAATGACTGCAGTATTGATGTCCGGTGATGCTTCACAACTCTACAAGCTTGACTGTGGTGCTTTGGCGTCCTCAGGCTGACCTGATCAACCAGCTGTACCAGGGGAAGTTAAAAGATTACGTGCGCTGTCTGGAATGTGGCTACGAGAGCTGGAGGATCGATACTTACCTGGACATCCCTCTGGTTATCAGACCCTTCGGAGCCAGCCAGGCTTACGGCAGTGTGGTGTGTGTCTCTTCACATGTTGTGCTGCCATGTTTTTTCACCAGCTGTTGTCCTTTAAATTGTTGTACTCTGTTTTTTTCTCTCAGCTATGAGCATTTATGTTTAATGTAAACACAGTTGGGCCTGAAACTCTTTTTTTCCCGTCACAGGAAGAGGCTTTGCAGGCATTTATCCAACCAGAAACTCTGGATGGACCCAACCAGTACTTCTGCGAGCGTTGCCAAAAGAAATGCGATGCTCGAAAAGTAAGCGGATCTCAAATGTTCCGTGGGGGTGGTGACACCTGGAGACGCTGCCACCTGCCTGCCTTTCCTGTCTGACTGTTGGGTACCTGCGTCTCCACACAGGGGCTGAGATTCCTGCACTTTCCCTACCTGCTGACGCTCCAGCTGAAGCGCTTTGATTTCGACTACAACACTATGCATCGCATCAAGCTCAACGACCGCATGACCTTCCCCGAGGAGCTCGACATGAGCCCCTTCATCGACGTGGAAGATGAGGTAACGGAAGCCGCGATGGCGTCTGTTGACTTCATACAGCAATCATCTCGTTGCTCGTATGGACTTGTTGTGCTACTAGTCATAACCTAGTTGAATATTTTGGGTTGTGTCTTTAAGCCACCACCATCTCATCATAAGCCATAATTATTATTGATTGCTCATGATTATGGGCATGTTTTTAGGATGTAGAGCTGTTTTTGCTATTTATTGACTTCTCTATGATTTAGAAGTCGCCTCAGACGGAGAGCTGCACTGATAGTGGGGCCGAGAACGAAGGCAGTTGCCACAGTGACCAGATGAGCAACGATTTTTCTACGGATGATTGTGTGGATGAAGGCATCTGTTTGGACAGCACCAACAATGCAGACAGAATGCTGAAGCCAAAGGTACATTTTTTGCCTGCCCACTATTCCAATTATCCCCAAATTGATTATTCCCCCTTCTTTGGATGGAATTTCCTCTATTTTCACTAAAGTGTCAGAAGAACAAACGCTGAACGTCCAGGTTACAAACTATCGTATATTTGTGGGGATTCACCATATGATCATCATTCAGCATCTTCTAAGAAACTCAACTCTTTATTATTATTCCAGTCATTAGCCACTTTTTACCTTCTGCCTTTCTGAATCCGCAGAGTTTGCCGACATTTGAGCTGTTCTCTGTTATGGTCCATTCTGGGAGCGCTGCTGGTGGACATTACTATGCCCACATCAAATCCTTCAGTGATGGCCAGTGGTACAGTTTCAACGATCAACACGTTAGCAAGGTCAGCCTTTAGCCCTGCGCAGCCCGAGTACCTTAATTACGTTGCACTTGATTACTCAAAACCTCGATCTTTTTTGGTTTGTTTTAAACCTGTTTTGTGCATTTTGTATTGAACAGATCACTCAAGACGATATCAGGAAGACATATGGGGGGTCCTCAGGGAGCAGAGGTTATTACTCTAGTGCCTTTGCAAGGTTGGTTCTGGCTGATAGATTTGGCTTATGATCTATAAGAACAATGGTTTTCTCTTTTTGGTCCTTTTTTTGCCTCTCCACCTTTTATAAATATGGGTGAAGCCTTTGTGCTGTCTCGTTGGCCTATTTTGGGAAAGTCTCCAGATTTTCTTTATTCTCTGGACACATTGATGCGAGACCACATGCAGCAAATAAACAAGTAAAAAAGTTGATGTGTTTATACATATATTTTTGTTGCCGGTAGACAAATTCTCCTTCTCCATCTCTTGAATTTTGCAGTACACCTGCTAACGGGTCATTATCTTCCTTCCATGCAGCTCTACAAATGCATATATGCTGATTTATAGATTGAAAGACCCCTCAAGGAACGCAAGTAAGACAATCATGGAAAATTTGAATCAAATGTAAAACAATCACTATTTTTTATTGCAACTAGATTCTTTGTTGTATTCTTGTCGTGGAGTAGGTGTGTGTGCTTTGATTGTGAATGTGTATGTGTCCTTCTCCAGAGTATTTATCTGTGGAAGACTTCCCAGAGCACATAAAGAGTTTGGTTCAAAAGGAGAAGGAGTCGGAGGAGCAGGAGAAGCGACAGAGAGAGATCGAAAGAAACACTTGCAAAGTACACAGTCGTTCTGGCTTAGGTCTATTTCTACTGCCCTTCTGATCCTTAAACCAGCTTCAGGTCTTCTGTCTTTGTCCACTTTCAGATAAAGCTGTTCTGCATGCACCCTGTAAAGATGATGATGGAGAGTAAGCTGGAAGTGCATAAGGACAAAACCCTCAGAGAAGCAACAGAGATGGCCTACAAGGTGTGTGTTTAAGATCCAGCTGCTGCATTCTTCACTCTTCAATCATTGACTATCTTTGAATGCACCAGACAGGCTTGAAATCACTGGAAAACTTCGTCCATTAAACTTGAGGGATGTTGCAATGAGGGGTTTTATTTACCTTTTTGTGTTTCCTGCTACAGCTGATGGAACTAGAGGGGTTGGTCACGCTGGACTGTTGTCGTTTGGTGAAGTATGATGAGTTCCACGAGTATCTGGAGCGCTCATATGAAGGCGAGGAGGACACACCAATGGGTCTTCTCCTGGGAGGAGTCAAGTCTTCATACATGTTCGATTTGCTTCTTGAGACCCGCAGGGCTGACCAGGTGTTTCAACCTTACAAACCTGGAGGTTAGTAGCCCGCTGCTGCTGTTGAGGCACAAACTGAGACAAAGTAATTGCTCGTTTCTCCAACACAAGGAATTATTTGCGCTTACGACTGATGAAAACTAGAATACTGATGAACACACTTCTTCGTGGGGTCCATCTTCAGAGCAGATTCATAGATATTTAATGTGTTTCTGGTTCTCCTCAGAAGTGATGGTGAAGGTTCACGTTGTGGACTTGGAGAGCGAGACCATCGCCGCTTCAGTCAGCGTCAGAGCTTATCTGAACCAGACCGTCACAGAATTCAAGCAGCTTATTGCACAGGTTTGCTGCTCTTCTGGAGTCCTTTTCTTGTCTTGAACGGTTCGTAACGGCAGCGATGACACGTCTCCTGCGTGTGTTTCTCCACAGGCTACAGGTTTATCTGCAGAAACCATGCGTGTGGTCCTGGAGCGCTGTTATAATGACCTTCGCCTTTTGTATGTTCCAAATAAGACTCTGAAAGCTGAGGGCTTCTTCAGAAGCAACAAGGTCCCTTTATTTTCTTCCTATACACAAAGCTGAATGAGTTGTTTATTTAGAATCAAAATTTTCATTTCCTGTCTTGTTTTTTTTCTCTAATCTCTCAGGTTTTTGTAGAGAGCTCAATCTCATCGGATCATCAGGTCACTTTCTCTGACTCTTTATTGTGGAAGCTGTTGGATCGTCATGGAAATACAATCCGGCTTTTGGTCTTGCTGCCTGAACAGTCTCCAGGCACATCGACCAACAGAACTGTTTGCCAAAAAGTAGGTGTTGATTCTGATCCATCCTTGGACGGGTCAAAGGGAAACAGGAAATCAGTAGAGGCTATCCTGGAAGAGAGTACAGAAAAACTGAAGAACCTGTCTCTCCAGCAGCAGCAGCAGCAGCAGCAGCAGCAGGGCTCCAGCACCAGCGACAGCCAGAAAAGTTCAGATGCCAGTGACTTTGAACACATTGAATCTCCCACCCAAGACGCAGATTCCAACTCTTTACTCGGCGAGGCTGCAGACAACAGAGAGCTGGAGAATCGGATCAGGATGGCCGGCAGCAGCGGCGCCTCCTCCGACCCTGAGAACCACTTTGCCTGTGAAGAGCGGTCGGACTCTGAGGTCAACAACGACCGCAGCACGAGCTCGGTGGACAGCGACATCTTGAGCTCCAGTCACAGCAGCGACACACTGTGTAACGCCGACAGCGGGCCCTTGGCATTGGCCAATGGCCTGGACTCGCACAGCATCACAAGTAGCCGTCGCTCCAAAGCCCACGAGGGCAAAAAGGAGACATGGGACACTGCTGAAGAGGACTCTGGGACAGACAGTGAATACGATGACAATGGGAAGAGCAAAGGAGAGGCTCAGTACCTGTATTTTAGAACTGAGCCTTGTTCACAGAGTGACTCCACGTGCGACGCACAAAAATGTATGAAACTTATGTGACCTTTCTGTGACATTGATGCCATTGTGTACTTAATATTCCTCACTTAGGTTTGGATCAGAGTACATGAATGTTAAATTTCTGTTTCTTTTGATCTTCTCCAGGTTTAGTGGTTTATGTGGACAAAAGGATCACATTAGCAGCATTTAAACAGAACCTGGAGCCTTACGTGGGGGTCCCCTCCGCTCAGTTCAAAGTGTTTCGGGTTTACGCCAACAACCAGGAGTTCGAGAGCATCCGACTCAATGAAACACTCTCATCGTTCTCTGACGATAACAAGGTCTGCCTCCGCGCTCGCTTTTCTTTGTGACGGCAGTTTCAAAGGTGACCATGACGTGGGCTTGTCACCATTTTCCGTAGATAACGATCCGCCTCGGAAGAGCTCTGAAAAAGGGTGAATACAGAGTGAAGGTGTACCAGCTACTCGTGAACGAAGCAGAGGTAACGGCTTAACGTTGTCATTTAATACTGGCGATGATTTTAACACGCGTGTTCTGCAGCCCTGCAAGTTCCTCGTGGATACGGTGTTTGCCAAAGGCATGACTGTCAGGCAGTCCAAGGAGGAGCTGCTCCCGCTGCTGAAAGAACAGTGCAAACTGGACCTCAACATTGACAGGCAGGTGGAGGCGTTCCCACATGTTAAGGATCATGTGTGATGGTTACGATGTAGAGTCGGTGTTATTAGATAATTACAAGCTTTCTTTGTTTTAGGGTCCGTCTCAGAAAGAAGACGTGGAAAAACCCAGGCACGGTGTTTCTGGACTATCACGTTTATGAAGAAGACATCAGCATCTCCTCCAACTGGGAGGTTTTCTTGGAAGTTCTCAATGGTAATTAGTTATAACGTACATTTAGATCTCCCAGTTTAATGTGATTTTATTGATGAAATCAGTTCAACCCAAAATATTAATGTGAATAGCATCATTGCATCATTTATTCCGTATTTATGGACTTGTAGCAAGAAAACATGGCATGGACACATCACATCGGGCTCCAAAATGATGCTTTTTGTCCTCTGATTCTTTAGAATCAGAGAAGATGAAGTCTATGTCACAACTCGCTGTTCTGACCCGGAGATGGAGCCCTTCTACGATGAAGCTGGGGCCTTTTCAGGAGGTTATATTGGAGAACAGCAGCGTAGACGAACTGAAGGAAAAGGTCCGTGTTGGGGTGGATTTATTAATTACACGCTGGTTAAAAATCCTTTGATAGATGTAAAAGATCTTCCTTTCTGTTTTTAGCTCAGTGAAATGAGTGACATCACTCTTGAAAACCTGGACTTTGCAAAGGTTTGTGAGACGCACGGCTGCTTTACTTGGTCATTGTCTTCATTTCTATGCCTCAAAGCTCTGTCTTCTCTTTGCAGGGCAGAGGAACTTTTCCTTGTGACATCTCTGTGCTGGAGATCCAGCAGGATTTGGACTGGAACCCAAAGGTCTCAACTCTGAACGTGTGGCCTCTGTACATCTGTGATGACGGCGCTGTGGTCTTCTACAGGTTAGAATCAAACCTCTGGATGATGCACAAGCTGTTTCTCTGTTGGCTGATTTTCAGGCTTATTCCCCTCATCCCTGAAGTGATAAAGCGATTGTGTAATTTGGTTCTTTTGTGCACGTAGGAACAGCACAGAGGAGCCCATGGAGCTGTCGGAGGATGAGCGCAGCGAGCTAATGAAGAGGGAGAGCAGCCGGCTACTGAAGACTGGCCACCGTGTCAGTTATTCACCGCGCAAAGAGAAGGCCCTCAAGATCTACCTGGACGGAGGCCCGGCCAAGGACCCGGGACAGGACTGAGGCAGAGAGTAGCACCTGTGGTTTATTCTGTCATGTCGCTGTTGCAGAAGAGCGGCGGTAACTCTGCCTGTCAGGCCTGGCGGTTACTTGAATACCAAGCAGCGCTGTGAGGCTGGTGCGCTCTCACTCTCCAGTCTGAGCCCCAGGACCAGCTCAGAAACTCTGTTGTGCACTATAGTGTATTGTACTGTAAAGTTTAAAGGGAAGTGTGAAAGCTTTTCAATGCAGATAACAGAATCATCACTTTATGACAAATGGATCGAGTGTGAAAGCTCCGCGGACGATAAAGGAGTGTTGGGAAAGAATTCCCGCAGGAGGTCATCCACTTTGTCTATTCTGTCTTTGTCTATTCAGCCTCTCACTGTTTCTCTTCTTTCAGCAATAGTATTGATTTACGAGTCGGCTGTGACCATCTTGCTAGTTGAGGCGCTCACATGGCGAGCTCCATGTATTTGACGCCACTCTCCTTCCACAGCACAGCAGTGACTTACTCAGACGGTCCTCTCAAAGGGAGCCACACCTCACCCCGATGTCCACAAATCTTTCATCAACACGTACAATCGGAGAATTTGTGAATCATTCTGCTGGTGGAGCGCTCCTGTAACAGTGGTTTGTTATAGGTTACCTGTACTGCTGCTCCTTAAGCTTTATAGGAGCTTTTACCTCTGCTGAGACACTTCCAGTAGCCCTACATAGACTGAGACTTTGTACAACCTACAATGAGACAAAAAGTAGAATACGTCATGAATCTTTGTTTATTGTAAATTATTTTGCTCCAGACTTAATAAATTAGGTCTTGTGAGCCACCAGATGTGACGATGATCCTTCATTTGACAGTGTGTTATTCCACCTCCCCACCATATTAACTGGTGCACATCTCCAGTGTGTGTGTGTGTGTGTGTGTGTATGGTTGTGTGACAGGTTCGTCTGGGAGCTTCTGCCTGATGCCAGAGTATAAAAGCCTGGCAGACGGTTCAGTCCCCCCTCAAACGCTAGTTTTTATGGTTGTTTATCAAAGTTGGTTGTTCAAATCAAAGATTTGCTGCTTTAATTGAACTCTTCATGGTTTTTGAGCGGCTCTATTAAGTGTTAGGAAGTCAGCACAGAACGGTTTGATTGGACTTGAATCACCATGCTGGTTATATTCAGGGGCCAAATGTGAGATTTTTAGAGTCAGACACTAGGAAGGAATAATAAAGCCACGCGTGCACCTTTTTAATAGACATTTTCCACAGCAGCCACGATACTGCATCATCCGATCATCGTGTGTTAACTGATATCAGTTAAAAAAAAAAAAACAAACAGCGTTTTGACAGTGATTTCTGAAGCAAAGATGTGCAGGAATCCATTTTGCCAATGTACAGACAGTCATTTGACTCTCCTACAGAACTTAAACACCACAAGATGGAGCCAAGGTCAGGTCAACACCACCTAATGTGCAGATAGAAGTCAGATATTACTTTTAGATTCTGTTACGGTGTAAGAGTTTGCTGTGGACACATTGACTTTAACTTTAACTTCAGGGTTTTTCTTTAACCCAGCATGAAAAATGGTGCAAAAGGGGCATCGCATGTGAAGTGAATCAGTAACGGTAATCGTCTATGACCAGGATCCTGGTCCTGCAAAGTCAAATCTATCCAGTTTCTAGATGATATAGTCTATCTCTGAGTATAGGGAGTCCGCCAGATCTTCTTCACTGGAATCCTCTTCTTTAAGGCACATGGACCCCCGCCTGTCAGGAGAAAGGTGTATTTCAGACACCGTCACCAGATTTATCCAACGGACTTCTGATGAAGACTCACCCCAGGTGCTGGCACTGCAGATCCCCCACACACGGACAGTGTTTCCTGGGTCCCTCGTCTCCGGCGTCCCAGGACAGAAGCTCCATCACGTGGTTGGGGGCCCCGAAGCAGCGCTCCCGCTCGATAGGCTTGGCCGAGCAGACCGGGAAGAGCAGGACTGAAAACAAACACGGGACCGTCATCCAGAGGAACGCATCGATCCGGCTGAACGGAGATGGCGGCGCCGCGCGCCGGGCCGTACCTGCGTGGACGGCACAACAGAGGTCGGGGCCGCAGTCGCTCTGGCGCCGGCAGGTGCTCCCGGCCTCTCCTCTGGTTGCATTGTGACTGCACTGACCCCACACACACAGCTGTCCGTCGCAGCACTCCTCATCCAGCGTACAAGGCTGCGGGAGGAAAGACAATAGTTTAGGGGATTTTCTAAAGAGTCAGCTGTCGGGTGACTTAGGTGAACCTCGTCCATAAACAACACACTCTTGTAGACGCACTGCAATGCAGTCAGAGCGGAGCTGCTGCCCGGAAGTGATGCTGGAGATGAGGGACGCACCCTCACGGAGGATCGGATCAAGAGGCTTCACTTACCACATCTACGGGTTTGCAGGGCCGGCACCTGGAGCGCTGCGTGTTCTGAAGGCAGTACTTTCCCCGTCCACAGTCCTCCGCACTCACACATCCCTAAAAGCACAGGACAGGTGGGTTAAGGGTGTCACTTCCTTAATGACCAACAACAACACGAACCTACTTGTTCAATACTGTTCTCCAGGTCGCTGGACGGGTCGTCTGTGCTAATGCTGCCTTTCTCCTGTGCAAAGGTGGGACATCGGTCAGGTTTTGGACACAATCAGTCAGAAAATACCACTGATTTCTGTGGCTACACACACACACACACACACACACACACACAGACACAGACACAGACACACACCTGTTCTACTGAAACGGGTTCTTGGTCGGTTTCATTTTGAAGACCTGAGGGTGGAGGACCCAGGTTGTTGTTCTACGTTTGGGGAAATGATTGAGGACAGATTTTAGTCAAACACCGCGCTCATGCATTCTAGCTCTTTCTGCCTCTGACTGCGATGATCTATGGATCCAACACTTAAGAGGTTATCATAATACAAACCGATAGCCTGTGCTGTAGCTAAATACAGTGTTCAGTTGTTAAATAACTTAGTACAGAACGCAAGATGCCTACGGGGCGAACCGCATCCTCGGGCGCTGGCTGCAGATCCTCTGACCGCTGCTCCACTTCTACAGACTCGTCATCAAGCTCGGGTTGTCCCGTCTGACCGTAATAATCCCCCAGGATGTGAGTGACGCCAGGGTGCACTATCTCGGGTAGGATGCCATTGCAGACAGCCGTCAGAGCCAGAACGAGCAGAGCGACCCGCATGATGCCGCAGCTGTTGGTCCTGCGGCTGCACACACCCAGCGGAGCGGGTGTGACGCAGAACTCCGGAGCAGCCTCTGCCGCGGAGGGGAGGTGTCGTCCCATCAAGGTCACCCCACAACTTCTGCGGCCTTAACAAGAAATAATGTCTTTTATCCGAAACTATGTAAACTAGTGCTTGGTAATGACCAGAGGTGTGATGAGTCCACCTCAAACATAGTTCCGGTCAAGTATAATCACCATTCAAAATGACTGCGCTAATGGAAATTTTATTAGTTTCGTGCTAATTGAGCTATCTGTAGTAATTAATGGCACTTTTGGGGTTTCTCACAATTTAGAAAGAAGGGGCAATTAATTAATCTAGTTTCAAATAAATCAAATTCTATAGTAGCTAGTTATAGAACCTATTGTCGAAAAAGAAATGACACCACCGCCCCAAAATTGATCAAATATCAAAGTATGGTGTTCCGAACATTGGTGCAATAACGGAGAAGCTGCTTGTAACTTTGCTTTCTTCAGGGTTTTTAACCAAAGGAGCGGACTTTCTCTGGCAGTTCCACAGTCTCGCCACAAGGTGGCGACATTCGCCCTATCGGAAAAGCTTTGTTTTTTCCCACAGACGCTCCAGCGGCGAGCAATTATTCCTTTGTGAGTCTAGTCACAATTTCCTCAATTCCTTTCAATTCCTTTGTCCAGTCTAGTCAGAATACACCCGAAACGTACACTGCGTTGACCAAGTGAGGCTCGCGGCCTGAAAAATGGAGGAAATAAATGCACCTGAGGAGCCTCTCTATTGTTGACTTTCAGAATACTTTGGAAACCGAAGTCCGGAAATTGTGGCGGGGCAAGCCTCGCAGGTCAGCAGAGGGCGGACAGCAGCCAGTTAGGGTGGTGGTGTGTGCATTTGGCCCGTTTCTGGTCTGAGCAGCGGCCACGGTAGCAGCCGAGCCGGCTGATGTGTCGGAGCACCGCCCTCCGAACGCTGGACCCAGCTGCGCGCTGAAAGTGCAGCCTGTCACACTGACTGCAGACCAGCTCACGGTCCGACACACCATTTCACCCCCGGAGAGGAAGAACCGTTCTGCCCGAGACATGAGGTGAGTCTCACACCTTGTTTAAAGAGTTTCACACCTGTCGGCAGCCGCGATTTCCGAAACACAACAAATCAGCCAATTAAGACCCGCCGCGACTGTTTTTAACCACGGTAGCGCGTAACCAAGGTGTGATGAGCCCGGGGCTAAAAGGGCATCTTGTTATGTGGCTGATTGAACTTTGCAGTGTCAGTTTTTCCTCTCATGACATAAATCTTTAATTTTGGAGCGGCTTGTTTGTTGTGATGCTGTTTTCACCGTGAACCACCTTTTGATAGTCACATTACCAATAAAAAAATGAATAAAGTCCCCCATTTTTCACCCTGGAAAACATTCCCAAGGTTATTTTCACAGGCTGTAGCCTCTGCGTTCAACATATGGAATGTGACCACATGTTTACAGATAAGAAAACATAAGACTTGGATCCTTTTCAGAGACTTTTTAAGGTTCTTCCAACATGTCTGGTGGACTTTGTCAGGGTTGACTCATCCGTCTTGAGGGATGAAGCATCACTTGTGCAACATTCTGAGGCGATTATGCAGTCAAACACACATCGGCATGTCTTCTTCCTGTCGTATGAGCAATCATTTCCTGTTTAAATTGTAAAATCCAAACCTGGATTTCCCCCAGCAAAAGATCTAACGTCTGTACTGAGTTCGTCCACGCCGTTTGCTCCTCTGCCCAGATGTTGAGGGGTTTTCTGTGATTTATGTTTGTGGATACTGACAGCTGCTGATAGCTCGTCCCTCTCAGTAGTTATTTTAGACGTATTTATTTTTATCTGTCATCGGCATTGCTGTAATATATGTGAAAAGCAAAGTAAACTTCTGCGCTTCCTCACAGCATGTCGGCATCGCAGGAGCTGGTCAGGGCTGTGAGAGCAATTCTTACATTAAATTCCTAAAAAACAAAAGCAGTGGGCCCTTATAATGTCTTGAATACATAGGTAGTGATGCTATAACCTGCTGATGTGGTTACCAGGGTTCACTGAGGTCCAACTTTAAACTACTGTGGCATTATTAGACTTTGATATGGCCAAAGAGTAGGTATTAAATAGAAGTTCCCCTCAAAATAAAAATGTACTGTGATTTACCTAATCACCACTTTTTGGGTGAGCTTTGATAAATATAAAGCGTACTTTGGTTTGCTGTGAAGAAGCGTGATGTTTTTCTGTCGCTGTCTGGCAAATCAGGATGTTGAAAAGCAGAAACGTAAATGACAGCGTGACAGTGCAGCGTTTAGGGAGCCCATTTAAGAGCATCGGTTATCCTTTACTTCACCCCGGTTTACCCCTGGACTCAAAAACGACCTCTCCTTCATCACACTGGCGAGGAGCTAATGAGTGGATGTTGCTTTTTTATGGCCGAATCTACTGAAACGATAAGAAGGTGAATTCCCCGGTGGATGAATAACTCCGATTCCCGCTGATTCCTTTCACTGCTCCATCATCTCCCTGAGTGGAGACAGAGGTGTTTTCTAAACGCCCTCCTTCCTCGCTGCAATACGCTTCCTTCCGAGTTCCACAGCGTAGGAATGAACACGTGTAACCAGGCATGAGCTGCACAAAAGAAGGGAACTTTGAGAGATGGGTGGGGCCAGCTCAGTTGTTCCCTGTGGCCTGCGGCTCTGTACCCAGTAACATTTACTGTCCTGTCCACAATCCAGAAAATACCAGTATCAGCTGCACTGGTAACATATCTCATGTTTGCCTGTCGGATGAGAATTCCCTGCGGAGGGACCCAGTTGGCAGCAGGAGCGCGTTGGGAAAAGGGCTTTAAACGGATCCGTGTTTTACTGTCACAGTTTACAGCAGAACAGGAAACCAGACGCTCTGCAGGGGCAGATCGGACAGAAAGGGTCTGAAGGGTCTGCGGGGATTTTGGGTGGTTCCGAATATACGGGAGAAAATCCCGGCGCGTCCGCTCAGGCTGCGCGCCGCCTGAACCAGAACCTGCGTGGGTCGTCGAGGTGACCTTTGTCTGGTGTCGCGCCCGTCGGAGACGGTTTTGTTTACAGGTTCCTGCTCTCTCTGTGTGTTTTCAACTTCTGGATTTCTTTCCTCGGTAACGTGACCCTTGTCTATTCTGAGCTTGGCTGTACTGCTGAATTTATTATCCCTGCCAGGCAGTAATCTAAAGCTACACTTTTGGGCTCCCCTGCGCGTTGGCGGAACAAAACGAGCCCGCTGACATTATTTTTCACTTCTGTCTGTTTTTCTTTTTGTTTTTTTTTAAAAAAGAATCACATGTTTCACATTGACGTCCCACATTATTATCAGTTTGGATTCTGCTCAGACCTGGGGGCCAATCCAAGACATTGTTCATCTGTCTACATCCGTTGCTGTGGTAACGGTACTGCGGTGACTTTCGGCCTACAACAACAGGCAGATAAGAGAGCGAATGGTCCCGCTGCACGTCCTCAAACATTCCGTTCGTCCCTTATTGGGACGTGAGAGGTAGAACTTTTCTCAGTGGATAACCTGTGTTGAGCGTCTCCTAATCTGAGGGACTGATTAGGAAATGAAATAGATTAGATAGCTTGAGCGTTATTCCCAGTTTACTGATTAACGTTCTGTCCTGAAGGACCTTATCGGCGTGGACGAGGTTATCTCTGCTCTCGGAAGGAGACGAACGCGTCTGCAGGAAGCACAAAGCACTGAATAAATAACGCTGATGTGCGGTTTAAGTCAGAATGATTGGTTGAGTAAATCATCTTCACCTGGCCAGAGAGCGCTCCAGGCACGCCGCCTGGATAGATCCCTCTCCGGAGGCTCCTCGCTGCAGAGCAACCTGCTCCCGGAGGTCCACAAGTCGGCACCTGTTTGTGGAAAGTTGCAGGTTTCTCCCCCAGAGGCGGCTGACGTTTACGGCAATCTGTCAGTATCCCCGCCACATTCCCGCCAGCTCTTCTTTTGTTTTGGCAAAGCTGCCCGGACATGTAGTCAGATGTCAGAGCTGAGATAATACGGGGCGGCTCTGGGGCCTGTCGGAGGGCAGAGCCAGCGGGGCCGAAGTCCACCACTGCCATGTTTGCTGAGGCCCCGCGCCTGCTTATCAAACCCACAGAGGGTTCCTTCCTGGTTTTCTTCAGAGCGGCCTGTAATTACTGGTGCTGGCTCACGGCACCGCGGCACGCACATTTCCGGTGTCGTCACTTTTCCATTGTTCCTAGACGGCCCGCAGTCCTCGTTCTCAGCAGCGAGACACGGAGACACGTCACGGATTTCGCTGTCCTGTGTGTTTCAAAAGGGGCTGAGAGATACGAGGAGCTCGCACATGTTGATGTTGCAAAGGGGAGAAGAAAAAGTTCAGCAGAAAAGTCAAGCGCTCTATTTAAACAAGTGTGAATCAACAAACAGACTGATGAGATTAATGAGCTCAGACAGTGTTCTGACCTGGGATCTGCCTCATCGGGATTTGGCTTTAGTCAGAGTTACACTTTGTTATGTTGTGGTCGGAGTGATTCTCTGCACGGTATGAACTTCACCAAACCCAAATATTTAACTTGCTATGAAAATAATGGACCTTTTAAAGATATGCTTTGCTCACATCAGTGGTGCTCGGTGGCATTAAGGTGTTCTTTTAAAAAGAAATAGATCTAAAACCAATCAGTCTATCGGCCTGACGGGTGGGTCACAACATTGATGGAACAACATTGGTGACTCCACCCAAATCCAGAACTTCCATTGTTCAGGTTCCAGTCCAGTCCGTACTGTAAACCAGTACAGTGCAGGAGTGTGTGTGTATTCAGAAGTGTGCTGTTGAATCTCTCTATCTGACAGGTGTGTTTTCCACATTCCTGACATTCCCTCTCTATCTTATTGGAGTCCGAGGCTCGCTCCGTCCCTGATGCGCGCTTTTCCCACATCGCTCTGCAACAACGGCACGAACGAACGGTCGAGTTGAAGCATCATAAGACCGAAGTGCCTGAAGAAGAAACCCAAAACCACAGATCATGCAGTTGAAATTCTTCACTGCACAAATAAATAGCCGCCCTCTATTTTAGCTGCGTTCAGTTTTCATAGACAGAAGAGTGAAGATCTTCACCTCTGATCTTCTTAGGTAATGTGGAGCTTGAGGCTAATGCAGATGCAGACTGTGTGTGTTTGCGTGTGTGTGTGTGTGTGTATTCCTTCTGCTTCGTCTGTCATTACTTGTATTTTTATAGCCATCCTGCGGGTTTGTTCTGTCTGCCCACAAGTGACTTTCCATTCTGTCAGCCTGCGATGGTGAAGTCATGCGACTGTCGTTTGAGTGTTCTGGAATTGCTTTTAACTGAAGATATAGTTGCTGTGCATTTTCTTTAATGCTCACAGACTTGTACAACAGATGGTTCCAATAACTGTGTGTGTACTGTGTGTGTGTGTGTGTGTGTGTGCGCATCAGCTTTACATGGACTGAGGAATCAAAGCTAAAATACAGTAATTGTGCTCCTATTTAAACTTTCCCCAAGTTGCTGCATCATTTTTGGACCTGATTTTTTAGCTGTCAGGGGAAACAATCCAATGGATCCTCCCTCAGTGATGCTCGGTGCAGAAGGCTACACACGGGCTCCACAGCTTATTCCTGCCCCACGCATGAAAGATTAAATCACCTTCATATCAGGCTTGGGTCACTCATCACTAGGCTGGTTTTAACGGGTCCCCAGAATTAAGCTGGTCCTGGTCCTGGTACTGCGGGGCCAGTTACAGGGCTAGCTGGGTCTCGGGCTCGTGCTGATTAAGCATTTCTGGCTACGTTGCAAAGGAATGTCGGCTCTCTGAGGCGGCAGCAGGCTGTTTGCTGTGAAAGGCCTCTGGGATCCAGGGACTGAGCCGTTTGAAGCCACAAAGGTGCATGAAAGAGGATGAATGTGCTGCAGTTTCAGCTAAGCCTGGATTCTTCTATCAGTTTAAACCTTTTCTGTAAATGAAACGGCAGCGGCAGCAAAACAGGAAGCAACCTCGCAGCTGAACAGGAACTTCTGCAAATTATTATGCTGATTTTAGCACAGGGAGAAATGGCGCCGCTTTGGAAATGAGATTCAAATTGTCACCACAGTGAAATCTCAGTCGCCAGTGTGTAGAGCAAATATCTTTATAAGTGTCCAGGCACTGCAGCTTGATACCAGCCCCTATCTGGATCGCTCTTCCAGGGCGGGGAGCAATTTCATTGTAACTCCCAAACGATAGCATCAGTTCAGCCATGTCTCTCCGGGACACAGTTGCTAAGATTAAATGGAATCCCAGCTATTAATAGGTCTAACATTAAAACTGGTTTAGTCTACATTTCAGACGAAAGCTAATATAATATCTGATCTTTGAGAATGTCAGTTAAGTAAAATGACAGGGAGCAGATTCCTATTGGGGTCTGTTGGAGCAATCCTAGCCTCACACTCCTGACCGTCCTCCTTCATGGAACATTAAAACATCAATGGCTGCCGTCTCCCAGCGCTCCACGAAGCTACGCTCCCCACCCAAATGAGCACACACACATGCTCCGTGTCAGGGAGGAGAGAAAAAAACTTCCACATTTTTGCTTTGATGCTGACTTCGGACACAGGCTGTGTGGCAGGACTTTTCAGAATGCCTGGCGGTCGGGGTTAGATGGCAGCAGAAGAGAGGAGAACTGCACTGCCGCTGGTTTAGTGTGTGTTGCAGTAAAAATGTCCTTGACACGCACGCGCACGCGCACATGCTGCATGCACATACTTGTGTGGAGGGAGGACTCTTAAGTATGCCCAGTCCAAGTTAATCAACCTGTGTAATTGTTGGTTTGGATTACGGTTGGTCTGAAAAGCCTGAAAACATTGCTTTTTTTAGACAAATGCCTTTCCAGTCTACTCGCTCGCAGCCAGAGCCGCTCTACAGGAGTGAATGGAGGCGCTTAACTCCAAACAAGCCAAACAATGATTTTATTTCTCTAGGAATGGAAGCCCCAAACCAAATTTTGCCACACCACGGCGAGAACTTTACATTTGTTTAGTGCTTTGTGTCTTTATACTTGTGTTTTTTTTTTTTGTTCTAATTATATGCTTCAATAACATAAATGCAGGAGTTCATACAAGAAAAAAGTGCACTGCCTATAAACTGCTGTCAGTTAATATGTGTTGTAGCTGTTTTATCTTCTAATCCTCCAGGATAATATAAAGACCTTATCTCAGTCTTGCCTGTGAAATGACTTCATATATTTCAGACCAGTATTGATATCTTTGGGTGAGTCAGTAATGAACACTTGGGTACTAAAGATAGCAGGTTGGGTTGTCTGGGAACGATGTGATTTAGAGTAATTGCACCTGTACTGTGAGACAGGCAATGATGTAAACCTGGAGACGACGTCAGAATTCTGTGCGTGTCCTCCTCAGGTCGGGCATGACTGCGCAGGCCAAGCTGAGGGTTTAGCCACATCTGGCAGACAGTGAGCCTCGGCGGACCCAGAGCATCTGCTGCCCCAGGAGAAGATGGGCGAGATGGAGGAGGAGAGGGACAACGTGGGGAAGCTGTTCGAGAACTTCTTCCAGGCCTCCACATGTAAGGGCACCCTCCAGGCCTTCAGCCTCCTCTGCGGGCAGCTGGACCTGGACCCTGCCGACAGCAGCACCTTCTACAGCAGTCTGAAGGCCAAAGTCACCACCTGGAAAGCCAAAGCGCTGTGGAGCAAGCTGGATAAGAGGATGTCCCATAAAGAGTACAAGAAAGGCCAGGCCTGTGTGGGCACCAAGGTAACTGGATATAAAAGCCGAGTGTGGAGACCAGAGCGATTTCTGAGGTCATCTTTTCACAGTTACCTATTGGCTTTATTGGTTCTTTTGTGCAGAGTCTTAAAATTCCCTTTGTTTTATAGCCAGAAACACTCTTTGATCCCAGCACCGACTACAACTGCCGCCAGCTGGCAAAACATCTGTTTGCGTTGACCTGTAAAGTGTAGGCCGAACTGTAAAAGAAAAACAACCACGCACCTCAGAAAATACCATATAACTCTTGTTACTGCTGAGCAGAACTTGTGAGAGTCTTTGAGGATCACATTTAGACGTTATGGCCATGGGGGGGATGTTGTTCATACATAATCACAGATGACGTCTCATGATTTCACCTCTCAGATATTCCGTTAGCCCATTGTTTCCTTTTTTCTTTTAACCATCTGAACTTTGTCTTCAGGTCTGTAAATGAACACAATAAGAACCGCAGCTCAGCCGTACGTCCCGGTTCTCACTACGACATCCATCCAAGTCAGAACGCGTATACCCCATAAACACATAGTTTGTCACTCCGGCAGCTTAACACACGTTGACGGGAAAGCGAAGGGACGTGCGTTGCTTTGCACTTATGCCTGAGATATAATAACAACATTAAATCAACGGGCAAATGTGCGGCTGAATGATCACTCTGCTGACTGTTAGTGTATTTAGCCATAGAAACAGTGAAAATATTAGTAAATCCGGCAGCTCAAGTCACACGAGAGTGCTGGCGAGGGCACGAGCACGTGAAAAATCATGTTTAATAAAGAAAAGTCAGTCAGAAGGCTGCTTTATCTGATTCTGCAGCACAAAGAATCAATCAGAATCAGTGACGGCGGTCGGAAGCCGTTCTGGAATTACAATATAAAAAGATGGTTGCGGTGGAACAAAGAAATGTGCGTTTTCCTCTTAAAGGGATGAGGGGAAAGTGGAGAAACCCCGAGTGGTGACCTTTCAGGAATCAGCTGTCACCAGCTTGAAGGAGCGTTTTTATTGTGGAGAGAAACAGACAGCATCACTCACCAGCCAGGAATATACGGCGCGGCCGCCGAGGGGTCTGCTCGGCTTCTCGTAGGCTCTTCCTGAAAGGTCGGGGCTGAGCTGCTTATTAAGATGTGGCTGGAATCGGTTTCACGGGTTTAAGTTCAGAGCCAAATGATTGGGCTTCAGCGTTTGAGATTTCGAGACGTTATTCGCCGCGTTGCTTCGGTAGTCGTGGAGACCGATCAGATTTTGGTTATTTTCTCTCTCTGGGGAGAACATCATGGTTAAATCAGCCCCTTGAACCTGACACATGTGAAATCACTCAGCACCTCGTATTCCTATTCCCACTGTGGGAGCGATCGCTACAGGGCGTGACATCATCCCTGTTTTACGGTCCGACACATGTGTCTGCCATGACGCTTAACCGCAGCGCGACGTGCCCCGTAAAGTTTTACTGCACGTGGAAAAAATGCTTTGATTTGTCAATTCTGTAATCTTAAACCGTGCAGTGACTCAGCAACGACTTCGCCTTAAGAGGACGCAGAAGTGCACGTGGCGAAAGGTGAAATCCTCCGCGGTGAGTTCAGGACCCATCTGTTGGAGTGGGTTTTTCCATTTAAAAGTAGTTCCTTCCATAATGGACCAGACAAACATCACCAGAAATACGGCTGAGGCAGCGAGGTCGCAGGTGGGAGGCAGAAAGGAAACGTGTGCGTCCTGATTCGACAGATGTGGAACAAGCTGTCGGGAAATGGCTCCTATTTGGAATAATATATCAGCGAATGGAACAGGACTGGAACTATAATGGCTGAGGGATGCGGTTCCACGAGATTAGATAGAAACTTGTTATCTGAAGCCAATAAACATACACACTGTAGGCAGCCTTGTCCAGGCAGCACACAATGACGACACCCCCCCCGTAACCCCCCCTTTACACTTTATCAGCAGGATTTCTGCCTGTCTGTCTGTGACTCTTCTAACAGTATTAAATTAGTTCCTATGTGTTTGACCCTGTTCAAGTCTTCCTGTTCAAATTCCCGACGTTCCCTCGCGTTCTGTGTGAGACGGTTGAAGCGAAGGATGTTTTCAGCTCTAATTTGGTGAAACTATCGAGACAGGAGTCCGTCCACTTTGTTGAGCACAGCAGGGATGGCCGTCAGGAGTGGTTTGGTCCCGGGGTCAACGTTAACACTCGGAGTTAACCAGGAATGAAGGAAACGGCACACGCTCGCAAGTTCTTTTCATCATTGAAGATGATGTCATGTTTAAACCGCACATTCTCAGACGGACTGTAAGACAGTTTAACTGACTTCATGCATTTTTGGGTATGGTTGATGCACACACAAGTATGTAGGTTGTAATAATGGTTCGGTTGGTTCACTCGCGTTATGTGTAGGTGCGTGCACACGCTGATTATATCCTCATACCAAAGAATGCAGGTCTCATCTGTCCTTCTCTGATTTAGTGCCTGATCATCGGGGGAGGCCCCTGCGGCCTGCGGACAGCCATCGAGATGGCTCTCATGGGAGCCAAAGTGGTGGTTATTGAGAAGAGAGACTCCTTCTCCAGGAATAACGTCCTGCACCTTTGGCCCTTCACTATTCACGACCTACGGGGACTCGGAGCCAAGAAGTTTTATGGCAAATTCTGCGCCGGTGCTATCGACCACATCAGTAAGCCCCTGACTTCTGACGATCACCAATGACGTCTCTCCCTGACATAACAGGGAAAAGCGAAGTCTCAAAATGTTGTGAGCGTGTTCGCAGTGCTCTGCAGAATCTACCACGAGAGCTCCGTTGTTTCACAGGTATTCAGCAGCTGCAGCTGATCCTGCTGAAGGTCGCCTTGATCGTTGCCGTGGAGTTTCACATCAGTGTTGAATTCGTCAAGCTGCTGGAACCTCCCGAAGATCAGGACAACGAAGGTATCGTCCCCCCTCACGTCCCAGTCCAATTAACCTGCAGATGACCCCAGCAAGGTTTTGGGAAGGCGGTCGGTCCGCAGGAGCGCATCTGGGCCTAGAAGTAGGACGAGGCTGAGAAGATTAATAGGGTGACGTCAGACCTCTAGCTGCCAGTTTGTAAGATGGATAGCGTGTAGCTGCATCCACAGTCTGTATTTAGCCTGTCACTGTGCAGTTTGGTGCTCTTCTTCAAGAAAGAAAGTCGCTTCCCATCCAACAAGATTCAGTTTCCTCACACATAAACTGGAGCCTTCAATATAATGAGCTGAGCTCAAGAGGGTTGAGGGTATTCATGATGCTACCTGACTCCCTCTTACTGGTGACAGCTATGCACGAGTGTATCATTAAACTGCCTGCTTTACTATTTAATATTTTTGTAGATACAGCAGTGTAAAACATATATTACAACATATAAAACATATACATATATTGTATAACATTTGAATCTTGGCCTGGCTGCTGCTGAATAACCAGCATCTGACCCCCAAGTGTTAAAGGAGGAAAACGACTTCTCTGCTGTCAGGCGTTATCTCTTCAGCTCTAATATCTATACAGTGATAACCGCTCCTAAATTTAGGCACGTCCTGCTCTGCCACGATGGACTCAGCTGTGCCCTTGACATCACGGAATGCATTTTTCACATGGCGTTGTTACAAAACAAACCGTCCCAGCGATAGGCCCACGATCCCACCACACTCTTCCTCTGAGGGCTAAAAATAACCCCGGAACATCGAATGGGATCCTTGCACAAAAGACCTCATATTCCAAATACTCTCAAAACAACTCATTCCTGCGATTTTGTTCGTTGTTTCTTGACTTTTCAGGGATTGGGTGGAGGGCTGCAGTCCAGCCTGCAGATCACCCCGTGGCCAACTTTGAGTTTGACGTGGTGGTGGGGGCCGACGGGCGCAGGAACACTCTGGAAGGTGAGAAAGCTGGAAAGTTTAGGGGAGTATTTAGAAGCCTCAAGGCTTAGTGTGGCAACAGTGTGGAGTTTTGTCACGGAGCAGCATTTTTTTCATGATTCTGCATCATTGGGACCAGAGAGTGTTTTTGTAAAACTGATCTCTCCCCCGGGGCAGTTATTAGTATCAAATACTTAAACAGGCAACGTGAAGAGAGCAGATGCGTTTCTGCTTAACGTCCTCTGTCTAAACCAGGTCATTGTTTCAGTCTCTTATTTAGGAAATCCCATCAACTATGATATACAAATACTCAAGAGTTTTATTCCTAAATTAGGCCCCAGTGGGCAGAAAAGAACATGTTTAGCTCATTCCTCAGTGATGATGCTGGGGAAACAATTTTCCTACATGCTCAGCCCGTTTTAGAACTACATTTCAGAGCTATCTATGGTAACAGCGAGTCAAATACAGTCAGAGCTGATGTGGTGACACAATTCTTTTCTACCTACATGCTGTTTCATACTAGCACACGAAAACAAACATTAAAATCCAACTTTCCTTTTGTTATCTCCTCACAAAATTCTGTTCTCACCTTAACATCATCCCACCCTCGATGTTGAGTCTGAATTCCCACTGATTCACTGTTTCCTTCCTTACATTAATGCTTTTTTTTTTTTTTCCTCACCCAGGTTTCAAAAGGAAGGAGTTCAGGGGGAAGCTGGCGATCGCCATCACAGCCAACTTCATCAACAGGAACACCACAGCGGAAGCCAAAGTGGAGGAGATCAGCGGCGTGGCGTTCATCTTCAACCAGAAATTCTTCCTGGATCTTAAAGAGGAAACAGGTGGGAGAGCAGCACCGCACGAACGCTGGAGCTTCCCAGCAGGAATGGTTTCCATTTTCCTCGCTGTGTTTGCAATCATGTACCACCGATGAACAGATTTTAATAATAATGGCAATTTAACATTAAATTCATCGCTGATGTCTGGACGCAGCCGCTGCAGATGTATTTTACCGCGTTTCTTGCACGCTCTGCGCAGGTATTGATCTGGAGAACATTGTGTACTACAGGGACAACACTCATTACTTTGTCATGACTGCCAAGAAACAGAGCCTGCTGGATAAAGGCGTCATCATTAATGTAAGCAGGAGAGATTTTAGTTTCACTTACGTTAACATAAAATGGCCGTCGTATGTTTAAAAATGTCGTGTTTGTGTTCTACAGGATTACACAGAAACCCAAATGCTGCTGAGCAATGAAAACGTGGACCAGGAGGCTCTCCAGTGCTACGCCCGTGAGGCTGCCGACTTTGGCACCAACTACCAGCTCCCCACGCTGGATTATGCCATGAACCACTGCGGGCAGCCGGATGTAGCCATGTTCGACTTCACGAGCATGCACGCCTCAGAGAACGCCGCACTGGTCAGGGAGAGATTCGGACACCAGCTGCTGGTAGCGCTGGTTGGTGACAGTTTATTAGAGGTAAGGAAAGTGCACAGCGTGCTCTTTGCATGTTCTCCATGTGCCAGTGTTGGTTTTCTCTAGCTTTCCCTCTTCCCTCCCACACAAATTGATGCTTGAGACTGAAAATCGCCCTGTAGGTGTGAGTGACCTGCTCACGCTGACCTGGATACACCCTGACAACCAGAGTGCTTAGCAATGCTGCGTTTCTATCATCTCCTTTTGGTCTCACAGTGTTGTGAGCTTTTGTGCTCCAGCTTTAATATTTGCTGTATGTTTAATTCATCCTGTATTATTGACATTGTCCCCCCCACCCCTCCCGCAGCCTTTCTGGCCTATGGGAACAGGCTGTGCCCGTGGTTTTTTGGCTGCCTTTGACACAGCATGGATGGTAAACAGCTGGGCTCAGGGTCATACGGTTCTGGATGTGCTGGCAGAAAGGTACTACAATGGAGAATTGTGTGTTTACGTACTTTTTAAGCTACAGTTTTTATTGCAATTTGTACAGCCAACTTTCAGTATTCTGCCAGTGTGGAACACAAGCAGTGTAACATGATATAGCGTTTGACACTGCCTGGGGTTCTTACAGGGAGAGTATTTACAGGCTGCTTCCGCAGACAACAGCCGAAAATATTGCCAAAAACTTTGAACAGTACACCATCGACCCCGGGACTCGATACCCCAACCTCAACTGCTGCAACGTTCGGCCACACCAGGTGAGAGGGAGGGCGCTGGGCCAGTTTTACTCCATTCTATTTGAAGCTGATAGTTAATCTTTTCCCCCTTCATTCACTGTCCCAGGTGCGTCACTTGTACATCAGAGGAGAGCTGAGCGCCTGCTCTCTGGAGCGTGCTGCTACCATTCGCCGGCCGGTCAATCTGAGCCGACGAGGTCAGTTGAGCGGACCGTTATTGGCTGTTTTCTCGTGTTTATGAATGAAGACTTGAAAGTATTGCAGAGGAGCCTTAGTTTATTTATGCCACTTATGTGACTGATAAGAGTTTCCTGTCTGGTAGTTTCTTTGCCCTCTGCCCTCCTTTGTTTTCAGTTTCTCCCTCTAAAAAACCAAGTCAAACCGAGTTTTTGCTGACCAAATATAGAACACAAAATTCAAACATTCTTCTGTGTAGTAATAATAATAATAATAATAATAATAATGGAGTTCAGAGTTCCAACACTTCCCACAGCTGTGATCTGTGACAACTGTCACAACTCCTACTGTAACTGCTGGAGGCTCCTGTCTCATCACAGCTGCTCCCTTTTCTAGGTCAGGGACCCTTTTGTACATCTGTTACGCTCATATTCGCAAACACAACAATAGAAAAGTCCAAGGAGCTCTGAAGAACCGCTTTATTGATTTGAAAACATTGGTGGATTCAAAGCGGTGAATCTTGGTCAGAATCTTTGAAATTGTCTCTTAAACTTCAAAATTCGTGTCTTCAATTCTGTGTTTTAACTCGGCGTCTGGAACTGACGTCTTGTTTGTGTGAGCAGATTTATCTCTGTAGATGAGGAGGCGAGGCCCTAAAGGGCCGCTAATCTTCTGACGGGTGATGATCCTAATAAAACACAAGAACAGGGCGGTAACGAGGCGCCTCGTGTTGCTTTTTTCTTCCAGAGTCAGATGTCAGACCTTCCAGGCTTCTCACCTGGTGCCAGAAACAGACGGAGGGCTACAGGAACGTGTCGATCACGGACCTGACGTCCTCCTGGATAAGTGGCCTGGCCCTCTGCGCCCTCATCCACAGATTCAAGCCACAGCTGATGTACGTAACATCAAGCTGCGGAGCTGCTTCTTATCTCCGTATTCACAAAGTATTTTGTTCTCCCAAGGACTGCACCTTATCTGCAATGACTAGTTGTAGAGAAACCTGTCTGGTGGGTGTGTTAAATATTCCTGGAATGGCAGCCTTTGCATTTTTGCCTCCTCCTCCTCACAACCTGTGAAACACTTCCTCCTCGAGGAATGCTGCTAGCTATGAACGTATTTCGGACTCGGCTGCAGAACGCTATATAACCAGCGTCTGAAATTCCGCCTCATTTTGCAGGTCGTCTTCCTGAACTGAGCTTTTGTAAAAATCTGCATCTTTTCTGGTTTGACTTTCTTCCACAGCGAAGGACTACAGCAGCACCTAATTACATCCCCTCGCGTGGGTAATAGCTGCAGTCATTCCCCGCCACATGCCACTATCATTTCATGTGGTCTCACAAGTACCCCCCCCCCCCCCCCCCCCCCCCCCCCCACGTGCACAGCAGCCTCCAAACCGACTGTGCAGAGCGGAGCAGGTCTAGCAAAGAAAAGACAAGTGAGGAGAGAGCGGGCCTCTGTACTTACAGAACAACACCAACGTTTGTGTGTGCTGCTGCTAGGTTACCGCTGTCTTCTTGAAATTATTTCTGATGGCGTCTGCACATCGTCAGCGCCGGCCGAGACGTCGGGGCTATTCTCTTATTTCTTCTCCCGCAGTTTGAGAATGAAGGTCCTGCACCGATAACTGGGTTTCTGTGTAACATTCCGCTACACGCTCACTGTCCCGGCATTGGAGCCGACGTTATTTTACTCTCTGCTCCCTGTCAGTCACCTGATACGTACATGTAGGCATGAAAGACTGTCAAGAAATAATCCTTTAAGGAATCTGTGTAGCAAAGCTTACTGTTAACATTCCTGTCTCAGTGTTCAGGAGGTCCAAAACCTGCACTTAAGGAACAATAAGACAGGAAGATAAATGCTCTGAGCAGGGTGATCGGGAAGAATCTAGCAAGTCTGTGATCTGACGGTGTAACTTTTTTTTTTTCCTTCAGAGATTTCGACTCCCTACATGGAGAAGACCACGCCGCAAACTTGCAGCTGGCTTTTGACGTTAGCGAGCGTGAGTTCGGGTTCCGCCCGTTCACCTCGGTGGAGGAGCTGCACTGCGGCCAGGAGCTGGACAAGACCAAGATGATCACCTACCTGTCCAAGTTCTATGAGCTGTTCCGGGGGACGCCTCTACCCGCCTCAGGTAGTTCACTGTCCCCCTTTCAGCTGAGAATCCTCATTTCCAATAACTCAATAAAGGAATCAAAAGAAAGGCACCTCACGGATCCAAGTTATTCAGCTTTCGACGCGTTTGTCTATTTTAAACCCTCGATGTTACAAAGGGGTTGGTTTTTATTTGGCGAGGATGAAAACGTGCATGTGTTTGTCTGTTCAGCAGGATCCAGAGGAGCAGATGAGAACAACGAAGATTATCCCTCAAAACAAGTCAGAAGTAATAATTTCCTCAATCTGGCTTCGACGAGGAAAAGGGTACCAAAGGTGACACCTGCAGGATTTATGGTCACCACAGGTCTTACGTGGTTACCATAGAGACGTTGAAATCACTGTGCTTACACTAACAGGATGAAAAGAAATCCGAAGGCCTGGACCCTCTTTATAAGAGAAAGCGGAAATTTTACCTGGAGGAGGTTTGTCCTGATATTATATTAGAATAATGCCTTTAAATAACTCTAAACTAATGTTATAAAGCGTTATTGTGTATGTTTTTTGTCTCTCATCAGGCCACCAACCTGTCCAGTAACGGCTCATTGACCCGAGAACCCAGAGAGAACAAAGTGCGTTCGATGGCCACTCAGCTGCTGGCCAAGTTTGAAAGCACGCCCAGGTACACGGTCCGGAATTCACAGGTAAATAATAAACCTCAAATTTCAAACTTTGTACGGTGGCTGTTGTTTATCTGGTTGTCCTTCTTCTGTGCTAACGCCGCAAGTCTCCTCTTGTCTGTTATTTCCAGCATTTGGTTTTTCAGCCTTTTCTGTCTCCTTCCTTTCTTATTAACCGTCTTCCTAAACTTTCTGCTAAGAGGTCCTCCTCACCAACTCTAGACGCGACTGAGAACGTGCACGCTAAAGTCAGGCCTCCGGTCCAACCTAAACCTCCTCCTGAGATACAGGTAGTCCACAACAGTCCAAGTAATGAGCTTGTCTCTAATACCTCCTCTAAAATAGCAGGAAATGTTAAATTAGGGTTAGGGTCCTTTCACGTGCACACAGACATTTCACGCACATGCGATAGACCAGAGCAGCTGTAAGAAAAGTTCTTATTATCTTTTTACACCCATTTTGGTGCTGCTGACTTAATTTCACATCACAAACCTAAATATGATCCAGGCACCCAATACCATAATTGCATGTGTTATAATTAAACGTACATCCTGTTCGCAGCTGAGGCTTAAATAGGGACACTTGGTTACATGTGGATTTAGTCATGGAAACCATTCAACCGATGCTGTCCCACAAATCCCACCGATACGAAGATTTAGGATTTGCCTAGATGGCGTTTAGATTCAGATGGAAAGCGAAAGGAGAAAAGCTGTCGGAAAGACATCTGGCATTTGTTTCACATTCCTGGTTTTAGCTACAATTTGTAAGTTCATTTAAAGTGATGAACAGACAGACGACATCATGTGAATGGCATCTGCTGCTTGTTAGGAGCAGGCCGTGTTATCACCTGTGGCTTTGAGCGAGCGCTAATCAAATAAAAGCGTCGCTCTATCTTATTGCCTCCAGTTTAAAATGAGCCTCAGCGAAGCAGCAGGAAACTTAGTCCACCTGCCTCCACAATGTCTGCGCAAACCCAAAAGCCAGCCTCAGCCCCAGTTTCCCGTAGTGAGGCTGAGACACGTTGAGGGAGCGCGCCGCCAGGCGGCTCCCGACCCTCCACCTGAGAGCGATGGGGCCTCGGCTGCTGCTCCGTCCCGCCGCTCAGCTGTTGAGTTCATGTCAAGAGTTCTGCAGCGCCTCAGGGAGGTGGACGAACACGTCTCTGAGGTGATCACCTTCTCCTGCTTCTTCTTCTCCTCTCTGTGTTTCTGCTCTCTGCTGCATGTTCTGATCCCAAAACAAGCTCCAGAGCAAACGCTGATTATATATGAAGGCTGATCATTCGCCACCACTCTAATATGTAGGAAGACGGTCCCATTTAGCCGCCAGAACCTGCCTTTAACTGGGAAAGTCAAAGGAAAGAGACTTTAGTGATGAATCCTTAAAAATGGCTGCATTCACTGTAACATCCTGATTTGGTTCTTGCTCAACTGTGACAGAAATCCAAGAAAACATCCTTGTTTTTCTATTTATCTGGAGCGTGGGGCTAAACACGGACGCGGGTCAGTAGGTAGCACGGAAGCTAGGTGATAATTCAGCCACGTTTGTAAAAGACACCCAGCTTTTCTGAGGTGAGGGGCTGCGCCTGTGTTAGATAACAGGAGCAGAGGTGTCAGCGTGGGACGTCTGAGGACGCAAATAAGTGTGATGTAAGGGCTTGTGTGTGTTACTGAGGGCGTGCCTCGCCGCGACCAGACGGGACTGACTTGTCTTGTCTTTTGCCTTTGTCCTCTGTCCTGTCCTGTCCTGTCCTGTCCTGCAGAAAAAAGCGCAGGCTCAGCAGGCCAGAGAGTTTCACAAAAAGAGTATCAAAGAAAAAGCCGTTCACCTTAGCGGGTTATTCACAGGAGGCGGCTCTGCTCAACCCAAGGTGACTGGATGTCTGACCCCCCCCCCCCCCATCCCGGCCTCGGCGCCACCTGCCTCCTCTCCCCAGCTCATCTGCATGTTGAAAGGCGTCATGTTGCACGCAGCTCGCCTTTCTTTCGTGTTCAGTGTTTCCTGCCGTCCCACCTACAGCTTTTCCTTTTTTCCACCATCACCTTTACACACGCTGAGCTCGCCGCGGGTGGCAGCGGTTGATGGGTGTGTAGCACAGCCAACATTCCTTGGATCGGCCCACAAGCTAACCAACGTTTGCTTTTTGACACGCCGTCACAAAAGGCTTTCTGAATGACCAAATGAGCCGGTGTTAATAACTAGCATCCCCCATTTATTTCCGGCTCCTGAGCTCTGCTGACGCTTTCGCACGTTTCAGGCCATTTTTACCACTTGTGTCATTCTCACACTATATTTTTATATAATCTTACTCACTGGCATTTTAATGATGTGTTGATGAGGACGTCCAGCTCCTCACTCTTCATGGCTTTTGAAACGGAGCACAAATAAAAACTTTATGTGCAAATATGGACATTAATGCCCTTGAATGACAGAACATAGTGTTCATTTTAATGTCTTTTACATCAGGAGACCGACTGCTGCTTCAAGAGCTTTTTAAAAGCCCTTTCTGCCCCTGGTGCTTTTAATTACCAGCAACACTCAGAGAAGAAAACATTATGTCTGTGGTGGTACTTGGCGGCGTTTCCTGCTCCACCCACCCCAAACGCGTCCACAGCTCCAGTCAGCTGCTGAAGCTGCACGGAGAACTGTCAGGACAACTTTATGGCTGTTTTTATGACAGCATTTAAACTGCTAAACATTTTTAACCCAAGCCTGTAGTTATATCTCTCTGGTCCTTTAATCGCACGCCAAAATTAAAATTACACAATAAGAGTGTCAGGAAGTGACAGCAAGGCTTTGATTTCAGTGAAAGAACCAGTGTGTGTGTGTGTGTGTGTGTGTGTGTGTTCCATTCTGTCGGCCTGTGATGAAGTCATAGTATAGTGTGAGTGTTGAGCATTGCTCGTTGTCTTCATTAAGCCACATAAACAGTCCACATTTTAATGACGAGCTGGACGTTTCCTTCTAACGGAGGACATTTTCGAAGGGCTGTATGAGGGATTAAACCTGGTTTAAGGTTAGAATCTGTTTTAGGTTATGATAAAAGTTAGGCTTACAAAGTCCTTACAGAAATATAAAGACATTGCTGTCTTATTTTAACAGTCTCGTGGCCTCCGCGTTGTGGTTTCCTCACAGTTTGAAGTGTGTTTGTGTGTTCTTGGCTGTGTCAGAGATGTTCTGGGGTTAACTGAATATTAACTGTCTCAACACCCGCCACCTCGGCCGTGCCGTTTCAGGGCGACTCCGTTCGAAGGGCGTTCCCCCCGTCGGGCGACAAGTGTCACTCGTGCGGCAGGCGAGTTTACATGGTGGAAAGGCTTCGTGCAGAGGGGCTCTACTTCCACAGGGAGTGTTTCCGGTGTTCCACCTGCGGCTGCACCCTGCGGCAGGGAGCTCACGCCTTCGACTCCGAGCACGGTCGGTGCTGTGAGACCTTAGCGCTGGATCCATGTGTGACTGGCGTCCAACATTAACTCTGCTTTAACCTCACAGGTCAATTGTACTGTCAACTTCACTTTGACCGGCTGAGGAACGGCCCAAACCTGCACAGGAACCTTTCCCTTCGTTCTGTGAGTCCTCCTTTCAAACACACCCACTTCAGTGAAGCAGCTCTTCTTGTTGCTGAATGCTCCGTTCTCCTCAGAGTCGCCGCGGACCCGCAACCCAGGAGCCGATAGCCGGCGAGGGTCAGAGTTCAGCGGGCAGCAGCTCGGATGAGCGGCAGAGCCAGTCCTCAGCAGGTACCTTCAGCAGGTTCATAAAGACCCGCCTGAGCTGGCCCCTGAATGTGATTGGCGCCGTGTGTGGCGCCCCCCGGCGTCTGTGCCGCGGCATGCGCGGCGCAGCGCAGACTCTCGCCGACCACCTGAGGAACAACGGCCAGGACTACGCATCCGTGTTTGAGCTGCTGAGCATGGGTTTGCCGCTGCTGCTGGTCCTGCAGGAGGTGCTGCTGCAGATGCACGCGGAGCCTCGGCAGGAAGGAGCCGCCTCTCTGCAGCCTCTGCTGCTGTGGCTGCAGGAGAACGTCGGCCTCGTTTAGCCTCTCGGCTCAGCCGCCACGCACCTCTTCTTACTTGTAGCTGCGCACAAGCACCTTTTTTGTTTACCTGCCGTTTGTGGCGATGCTGTGGGCTTGTTTACGTCTGTGACGCACGTTAGCATCGGCCAGAGACAGTTTTAAAAGGAAAAGTCATTACCAGAGAATCTGGGAAATGCATCATAATTAAAGTATATCACTCTTTTTTTTGCCTTTAATCTATAAACTGTAAAGTTTGGAGTCCATCAGGCCTTATTGAAGACTGCTAAGGTGCCTCATCACTAATGCTGTACCAAAAAAAGTTGGAAGGGTTTGATTTGTAAGAGCTTTAATAGAATGAGACTGACTGACTTGATGCACTTTAAGTGTGAGATCCACCCTGTGGACGTGGTGTTGGACGAAAACCCGTCCTCATGTTAATGCTGATGATTGGGGTTTGTTTTTGTTTTTGGGTTTTTTTTGACTGTATGTTTTAACCAGACATGTTTACATGCTTTAAACATGTCGAGGATTTGGTTTGGAAGCTTTATTTACTCCAAACATTCAGGTTTTTTGCTTTTTTCCCCATATTTGATAAAACCAAAGGACGCTGTGGTCTCGCTCTACTTTGCTGCCACCTGCTGTTGGACCGAGAGAACTACAAAAGGGCAGATTAAAATCCCTGAATCACTTTTTTTACACCTCTCTGTAACTTAAAACACTTTATATTAAACCTGAGCATTTTTTTTTTAGATTCAGTGCAACGTTAACAGACAGTAGGAGCCGCTGATCACGTTGCAAATTTTGCCGCTCTCGCTGCGATTTTGATTTTAAGTTTTGAAGAGCTTCTGAAAACCTCATCGACGGGAAGCCGCACTGTGGCTTTTTATTCTAAGACGGCGTCTAATGTTGCTGTAGAAGCACTGTGGACTGTCAGAGCATTTTGTTTTTCCTCATTATAAGATGCTAAAGGCGGTGTTTTCTTATTTAATGGAATATATAACAAATTCTTTATATTGTGCAGAGAAAAGGTGAAAACTGGTTTCTAGATACACTGACCCTTGTTTTTGTTTCACATCTGTATAACAAGAATCATACAGTTGGTAACTTATGAATGTCAGTATTTTCCATAAACCTTTTCTACTGTTCAGCTGATTATTCTTTGTGGCTTTTTTTTCCTTTCTTTTCTTTGCATTCAGACGACGACTTTTATGAAGAGTCACATCCAGCTGGTTCTTTAGGAGAAATGACATTTTGAAGGTGACGACTTGCATGGTCACAGCATCATGTGTCTGAGTGAATTTCTAACGGCATTTTCACCCAGCTGGACTAATCGAAATGACAAGACTTGTAACTAACGGTCGGCCTCGGTGCCGTCGTCCAACTTTAAGCTCAGTTTGGAAATTAACTAACTAAAGTGTGGATTTCTCCTGGCGTCGCCTGGTTTCTAACAAGTACAAGGCCGAATAAAATGAGTTTGTCGACCTAAAGAGCAGAAGAAACCCAAAAGAAAAAGCCAGTCGTTGAAAATGTAATTAAAATCTAGAGTTTAGTAAAGTGTTTGGGGGGGTTTGAGTGATGAGCATAAGCTCCAAACTGAAGCACGATGAATAATTCAATAAAATATGACAGCGTTAACGACATCAAACAAAGATCATTTGTCCTGGGATCAGTGCACCAGGAAGGTGATTTTCTCAGATTCAAAACAGTCGTCTTGCTTCGTGTGAATGGCGACCTCGTGCACTGTAAAAACAGCCCGACCTGCTTTTAAACATGCGTTTCTGTATTGACCCTCTGGCGTCTGAAGCTGCACAACACTCACACCTGCTAATACAGTCTGACACATTACCGGCATCCCCGTCCCTCCTCGCTGAGGAATTAAGATAACCAAGAACGTTGCTGCTGCCTTACAAACTGCTCAGGAACGCTCTCAGAGCTCAGAAAGCATTTATATACAACACCTGTACTGACCAGGCACAGCAGCATGAGCGCAGACAGGTGAAGGGTAACACACTGGTGCTGTCGTCGGCGTGGCCCCTGGGATACAGCGGGTGGATGTGGTAGAAGCAGGAAATTAAGATTAAGATTAAGATGTACTTTATTCATCCCCGTGGGGAAATTGAATTGTAGTAGCAACCTATACAAAGTATAGAAACAGAATAAATAAATACAGATAATGAGGGCAAGTGGAAAGATCTGATGTTGCAGGCTGGTGGTTACAGGGTCTGGTCGGTGTTTCACCAACATTACCTGCAGAGACTGCACCAGAGCCACTCAGACGAGGGTCCATTCGCATAACTGGGTGTTTGGTATCACTTTCAATAAATTCAGCCTAAACGTTAAATCTATATCAACATTAACTAGTTGGACTTTAGCTGCTGAGTGTGCTTGTAAGACAGAAAGGAATAAAAAGTTTCAAATCTTTAGTGCACAGTTTATTCTGTAATTTCAAAACCTTGTCAACAAATGACGAGTCTTGTGACGTCATGTTTGTTCTTGTTTTCCCCAGTCAGGATGCGGCCACACGGGGGCGCTGTTTCACCGCTTTGTCCATAGTCGTGACCGACACTTCACGTCACCGTGTGCGCTCGTTTTATAATTGTTGCTGATTTTAATAAAATGTGACGTACATCTTTATGTTTTATCTGTTGTGCTTAAGATGGGAGGCTTTTGGCCACTGACATGAATGTTTAAATGTTAATATTGACATGGCCTAAAGTTGCAGATTACAGATAACCTAAGTAGACAAGGTTTTTGATAGGATTGTTTAGGAAAAATATGGAAATATAGTTGCATTTTAGCTGACATTAGTAAGTGTTCCAATTGCAGAAGTTTGGCCAATAGCAGTAAAAGAAAAATCCTTTTAAAATGTGAGTATAAAATGACCTTAAATTAACAAAAGGCTGTTCTCTCTTCTCTATCTGACACCATAAGGGATCATAAAACTGCATCAAACTGAAAGTGAATCTATTTTTTTCAGTAGTACAGAGCTCACCCACCTAGAATGAACCCTTTTATCTAATACTTGATGACTTTATAATGAATGGTAGCAATTTTAATTGTTCTGATATGTTTGTATTTGTCTACAATAAATCAAACCATTCTGCAAGAATTGGTGTGTTTCGTACCACTTTTCTTTTACCTTTTCCTGCCCCTTTTTCATCCACCATTATTTTTACTTTTGTAATCTGTCCCCCATTTTCCCCCTATTTATTTATGCTGAAATTATCTTTCCAGGAAGCGAAGGAGAACAGAAAAGACGGGGGAAGAGGTGAGTATTCAGGCAAAAAAAAGAAGCAATCAGAGCCTAAAATTGAAATGAAATGACAGTTGCTGTGCATGTTGATGAAAAATACAGGAAAGCGCCGAGAAGAGACGATAAACATAATGTCATTATTTCAGCACTTTGGCGCAAATCACCCTCTTAAATGCAAAATTTCTTAAAGTCGGAGGGGGGGCTGTTAATTTAAACCTTACTTTTCTTACGTAACCTCTGAGGAGAAAATTATCCTCTTTGCAACAGAAGGGAAAACAAGCAGCAGTCGCTCAGGAGGCTGTTGGAGAGTGAAGATGGAAGAGAAACAAATGTTTCTGGTGGCTGTAATCTGACTCCACAGTTAGGATGAAGAAAAAAACACCATTACAGCATAAAAACACCAGTTTATTTGAACACATCATCAAATATTCTTGTTTTTTAATAGTCGCTCGGAGTTTAAATTAAAAACCTTTACGTGTTCCTGGTAACCTTCTCTTTTTAATAACTGCAGAGCTTCCAGGAACATCTTTTGGTTTTATTAACTGTTAATATTTTCCAGACTTTTGTCACTTCCATATTTCAAATTCTTGGTTATGCAAAATGTATTTATTAGTAATTTTGCCAATTACATCTTATAAACTGGAAGAATGTCACAGGTCCTTGAGCAGCGTGGCTGATTCACCCTCCACCCCAACACGCATGAAGTGACGTTTGCTTTTATGCCTCAGAATTCATTTCAGGAACATCAACATTGACTTTTTCTTTCATACTTTCTTCAATTCAGGTTTAATTTATCATTCAGAGGCACAGTTGAATCTTTAAATGAGAGACTTTCCTCTTTTTTTGTCCAGATAAACTGGCGGTGTGTATATTTGCTGTCCTATTTCCTGATTTCTCATCAGAAACAAGCTGGATTTGAGGTTCTGGGAAAACAGTTGGAGACAGTTGAACAGAATTGGTGCAGGAATCGGTCTGGTCAGCCCCTGCTCTCCGGGCCTTTGGGCTCAGGCTGAGGAAGGGACATAAATCCAGCAGTCCACTAGCGGCCCCTCAGAAGCCTTCCCCACCTCTCCATCAATGCATGACATTTGTTGTGAACCTTGTTGGACCTACAAGCCTCTCCCCAGAAGTTTCTCCGTCCATTTTAGGTCGTCCAAATCCACGGCACACGAAGAAACACAATGTTCTTTCGAGTCAGCACCAAGATCAGATCGTTTTAATCTTTTAGGCTCTGAATAAAACTCACCAGAGTCATCACCATCTGAAATGAGGACGCCTTTAAGGACACCTCAGTGACGCAGAAACCCTGAAAACTGTCATATTTGTGGAAGCTGGGACTGTGGGACGACTCGTGCTATAAGTTTCTCTTTTCTGCCTTGACATGTAATAATCTATATCTCTGAGAAGATTGCTATCCATTAGTTAGCCACATCTTATACGGCCGGCTATTTTTTCACCCTCCCAAAGTGCTGATAATAGCAGGAGTGCAGTTTGGTTAATTGCCTGCTAAACTTTCACTCTCGACATTCAATAACAGGGAGACGGACCTCAGCAGCAGCACTGGTGCATTTCAGCACGGAGAGAGAGGCAACAGCATTGGAAAGGTGCCGACGTTGTCTTTCTGGAGCTAATGGGGGCCGATGGTGTGGCTCCTTTCGACTGCAGTCTAACAAGTGCCGCCACTAGTGCCTCGACACTATTGCCCCCCCCCACAAACACAGAAGGTTCTTGGTTGAGTTTAGAACTGGTGATGTAATAGTTAAACTCTGTACAGTACACACAGAGCAAATATATATCTTTTAAAAAAAAATACATATCGTATTCGTTGGGCTCTTGTGCTAAAATGTGAGAAAGCTCTGTGTGAAAATGAAAATGGATCACCTGGTTATGTTGAAGAAAAGGTCTTCACACACTCTCTGCATATCCATGATATTTTATTATCACATATGTAATCCAGTTCCAGGCAAAAAGCTGCTGAGTGGCCATTTCAGGTCGCAGCGTAATTCCAGCTGTGCTTAGTCTTGGCCAAGGATGCGGGCTGACTAAGAAATGAGGCCCCTGGATTTCTTGTCGGCCGAGTCCGCTGACATTTAAGATGGGACAGTGAGAATGCATTTCAATAGCCCATTGTCTGAGCCGCTATCATCGGCAAAGCCCCGGACCTCTAAGCTGTGCTTTTTCAACCAAAAAGCAGAAAATGATCACCCATAATCAGACATCACACACCAAGATGTCTTAAACAGGAGCATTTCCAGCCATTAAGGGTAATTACAGGCCTGTTTCTGCCTTTATATACCACTATTAATATCAAACAAGCCTCTCTGCACATGCTAAGACCATTCCCTCATCTGTCTTTTATATAGGACAGCGGCGTTTAACAAAAACACCTGTGAGAAGGTGGAGGATGCTGGAGGTGAGCCGTTTATGGCTATTAGTGGTCCAGGAACTCATTTGTGATGGCTGTTGAATTGTGCTCATGCTTCAGATTCTGTCAAATGTATGCTCTCCACTTCTTTTTATACCAGCCGCACAATTTTCTTCTCCTTTTTTTTCTCAAGCTTTTTTTTTTTTTTTTAAATTTCTTTCCTGAGACTTGGTTCTGAAAAAAGGATTTTACTGTACAGCCATGAAGGCCATATATTTTTATGCTTCTCTTTCTGCAGCAATCATTCCATCTAACACTTTTCATCACGCCGCGGAAGGTTTTATTTGGCCAACTGGCAGAAGAAAAAATAAAAAATATGGCTTATTATTGTTTCCTGACAGCTGCACGTAAAGAGCGTTTCTGAAAGCATGCATCTGTGCGATATCGCAAAATCCGCGGCCTCGGTTATAATCTGCATGCACATCTGGTTATAATCACATTTTAAACATCGCTTACGCAATAATCTGTCTTTAACGTCTGTGTCCTGCTGGCAGAGACACCCACCAACAGACAAGTGAGCTGCAGGGGAGATAAAGAGATTTGTGGCGGAGTAGCAGGTATGTCGACTGTTTAAAGCCACAATAAACACCAGCAAACCGCCGCCGCAGCGCACGCAAGCATCTAATACAACATTTGGGAGCATTTGAGGCCTCAGATCATTTGCATTTGCGTTGAGTTCCGTCCTTAGAACCTAACTTCATCAGGGTGCAGTGGCATTATTTTTGTTCTGGGTGTGAAAAGAATGAAATCTTTTAATGCTAAAACAGGACGGCAGCAGCTCAGTCTGGGCTGGGATTCAGAGGGTTTCTGGTTCAAGTCCCCGTTGTAGACCATGTGAACAGGCGGCGGCTGGCAGGAGAGGTGCCCTTGAGCAAAGGACCCCCCTCAAGTTAAGGTACGACTTTGTACCAAAGTGAACCCAACAAATAAATACTGGTTGTGATAGACAACAATGACCCGTTTGCTGATGTACATTTCTTTACAATTTCACAGTCATTAGGACAACCAATGAGCGGCCACACCATCCCTGCTCTCTAATGGAGCTTCTATTAAGGAGCGGAGCGTGGATTTGGCTGCACAGATTTGTCTCATAAAACACCCTGTGACAGGCAGAAAAGTGGTGCTCCGGCTAATAGCTGCACACAGTAATTTCTAACTGTAAACTCCTGGTCCCTGCCCCACTACATTCATTTTATTCATATTTGACTTGCAGAATAATGGTCATTTCCTGAGCTAAATGATGAGGACGTGTATGTTGTCAGACTGGTGCAAATTGTTTTATAATCAGCAGGAGATAGAAGCTTCTGCTTGATGGGGTTTGTTGAGATTTCTTGCTCTGATGTTTTTTCCTGCACTTCAAGGGCGACCACATCCTCTAAATAATCTCTCCAAAGTCTCTTCACTTTTACAGAGATGGAATCCTATAAAATAGAGTTGTTGTCACAAAGAAAGTTGCATTCCACAGTTCTGCTTTTTGTTAAACAACATTGCTTGAGTTGTTGCTAGACAGAGATGGAATCGGATTTCTGTGTTTTCTAAATCTACTGACTGATACATGCATTCATTTGTCTGAATGACTGAAGTAGTGGAGAGAATACACATCCCTGCGGTACACCAGTGTAACATCTGAGGTCGACCGCGGCTGTCAAAGGCAGAGTTGGACCAGATTGTGACACAGCCCAGGCCTCACTGGTCTGAAGGACCTCTGCGATAGTGTCAAAAAGTGAATCTCTTTAAAAGAGAACAATGTGAAGGAGTTGGGTTGTGATGATATCTCAGAACCGTCCCTGACAGATATGACTGAATGTCGCCACAAAAAATGATACAATATTGTAAAATAGCAAATCTTCAAAGGGCAATTGTTCAATTTGAGGCTAAAGAGGTCATTTCTGCATTTAATTTACATGTCTTATCAAATATGTTGCAGCCACTGCACTTAGGAAATAAAACCCTATAGAATGTTACTATATGCTGCTGCATGGGGGCATCACCCTCGGACAGCCTAGGAAGCCAAATCACTCACTTCCTGCTGGATTTGTATCTTTGGAAACCAGATTAAACAGTCTTTTTTTAAAAATGTATATTATTTTTTTTTACAATGTTCCATCAATCTGTTGATTCAGTACATGAAATTAGTTCATCAAACTGGGCCACAGTGGCTGTGAATGGAGGAAAGCAGCAAAGCGTCACACTTAAAAGCAAATCAAACAAGTGACATAATCAGAAATTCTACCTTTGTGCCCTCCCATTTCATTTAACCGGTAACTGGTTCTCCTCTAATCTCCCAACAAAGTGAATCAGAGATGCTGTCTGAGCAGTCAAAGCAGAGAGCCAGACAACCACCTGGCCTTCCACGGCTATCTGATTACAGGAGGACGCAGAGCAGGCTGAGCCAGACCAGGCCGAGCAGCGGCAGCGGCAGCGGCAGAGCAGCTCTGGAGCTAAATGGACTCGGCCAGGTTAATTCTATTGGGCCTCCCTCTCTCAGCCTGAAGGAGGGAGTTCAAATCAAAGCATGTCGCGGTCGACCGTGAGGTCAGGAAAGAAGAGCTCTGAGGACTTCAGCTCACTCATTCAGGAGGGCGGGCTGGTGTTCTCTAAAATACACGTTTAATCAGTGAAGAGAATGCAGAAATGTTCTTTCCCGCAGCAGTTTGAATGGGAATTATAAGCAAACAAAGATTAAAATTGTGGCAGACTTAGTCTTATCACTTATAGCAACTTACAGATGATGATAATAATGACGTCTAGACCTGAAGACAGCTGTCAGTGGACATTAGAATGGTGTTGTTCCTTATTCCAGTCCTCCTTCTTTCTGGATTGGTTCCATTAGTCACGTGTTGTTCAATGGGGGGGGGGGGGGGGGGGGGTTAGCAAAAAGTGTGTAAATACAGGAGTGTAGCTGTCAGGGTGAGGGCAGGTCAGAGCAGCAGAGCTGATCCCATCATGATGGAGCTACTTTTCCTTCAGTAATGCTGGTGGTGCAACTCTGAATGGATGAATGCAATACAGTATAGTGTGATGCAGTTCATTATTATACATACAGTATAAAACAGTAGAATACAGACCAGTACAGAATTATACAGTATAGTACAGTAGAGTATAATACATACCGTACAGCATAAAACAAAACAATGCAGTACAGTATGATACAGTACAGTATAAGACATTACAATATAATACAGTAGTGTAATAAACAGACTAGCACAGTACAATACAGTACAGTGTGGTACAGTGCACTACGATGCAGTGCAGCACAATGAGGTACAATGCACAGTAAGTTGGGTTATAGTATGAAATATTTATGCGATATCATCATCTTGTGTACTATAACGCAGGGGAGCAGATCATACAGCATAGCACAGAGTAGTATAGTGAAGTATTTATAGTGTGTATACTGAAATAATGTAACTAGCAGTACATTGTGATGAGGGACAAGTTTTAGCTATGGGCATTAGCATAAATTCATATGATGCAGTACAATACGGCACAACAAAGTACAAAATGGTGTAAAACAGTATATTGCTGTGTGAAATACTGTATAGTGGAGAATACCATTCATTTTCCGTTGCATTGTATAGTAGAGCACAGCATGGGGCATGGAAATATGAAGTCAACATACCATACATTAGTAGAGAAAACAAAGTATAATCCAGTTCATTCATTTTCTCAAAGTTCAGCTCTTAAAGGCTGCAGCAAAGCAGAGGAGCACAATAAAAAAAAACCCCACATAAATACAATTAAGTGCTTGGTTGTGTTGACTTTGACCTGCTGAGACCTCCGTCCGTCCTTCCGTCTGTTGAGTGTCCTCATCAGCAGTGGTGGTTGCGCTGCAGGGAGGGTGAGATGTTCCAACATGTCTGGTTTGGTGTTTTCCTGCACGGAGTTCATGTCAGTGTAACAAAAACAACCCACCCACCACCCTCCACACCCCCCCAAAATCAAAATAAATAAATAAATAACTTCTTGGTGAGCAGAGAAATGAAAACAAGGAATTCAAATATCTCCGAAAGTCTAATCATTTGGCTCAGTAACTTACAAAACGCGGCTCTCCGCTGAGTGCACCGAGGCGCCGTCGCAGGAGGCTTTGTTTGACTCTGCCGCACACCAGCGAAGCCGCGTGGCTGTTGCAGAGCGTCTTCAACATTTCAGCAGATGAATTATTGCTGTAAAGCTCCAGGCACTTAGATATTTCTGCAATTATCTTTAGAAGACAGAAAGACAGAAAGACAGGAGCAGAGGAGGGTTTCAGGTGCCTTGCATGGCTGACAATTTGTTATCAAAAGCAAAACCTCACAGATGAGTATTGAGTGGTTGCTTCTGTGGGGAAGTTTAATAAACATAAAGGCAATAAAAATGTCTGGAATGGCAACCTTCTATGAAGAATATAAAGGGTACACCTCCCTCTGTTATACTCCTGGCCAAGCGTGCACAGACAGGTTTAAAAAGGAGCTGATGGATGTCTTTTGAGGAGCAGTCGTTCATCTTTATAGATGCCTCTGTTATGAAGGATCGGTGTCAAAACACAGGCTTCTAATGGATGACTCGTTCAGGCAGGACTGCGGCCGCGTCTTTGACGCGACTTTGTCTTTATGATGCTGGGAGCTTGCACAAAGTCGGCCTTAACGCAAATCGAACCAGAAAGCATGATAGAGATGAGAGAAATGGCTGCGTTTCTTCTGAACCGATGGATTGTGAAAAACACATCTGTATTGTGACAGTAGTCATTTGGGGTTTTTCTTTTTCTTTTGTTTAAATGGCAGCTGTGGGGATTACTACATTTACCAGCTTTTGGGTAAAGAATATAGCACTTTCAGTCTATCAGTCAATCTATCAGTTAGATTTTATTTGTTTCATAAGCAGCAATTACTCATTAACATTGATGCAACCCTAATCATATTGGGTAAAAAATACTGAACAAATACTGGATGAAAGTAAGCAGCGGTAAATATGAAAGGCAACAAATTTGGGCTCCACATTCATAATAAAATGAATATCTTATCTGCTCCAGATAAGATATTCATTATAGCCCTTTGTCCAACCACTGGTGATGAAACATATAACAGAACAGTTTGAACAAGTAGACACTGATGAAATACCAGCATTTATGGGGGAATTTATGGATGTACATAGGCTCTATGTGTAGATAAATTTATGGGAGCACGTAAACTCTACGCTGAAGCCTGAAGCCGAGCTTCTGAACATAACATAGGCCTGTTCACTCTTCATTGTGCAAAATGCATTTGAACAAACAGTGGGGGCCCCCAGGTTTGTAAATGAATTGAGGAAGGAAAAAAAATGGAACTTGGCTGATGTTAGTTGGCAAATTGGTCCATGTTGTTTACAGTCATGTCTGAAATGAAAAGATAGCAAATTTATGGGTAACAAACAGGGTCTGACCTCAGATGGCTGTAGCCATACACTATGTCTGGGGGGTGCATGTTACGCAACAGTTGGTTTCTGCAGGAGGCACGGGGTGATTTTATGGCTTTTTCACACCATCGTCAAATCCAAAAGCAATTCAGAATATTTTTAAAGGCTAAGCATTTCATTTGGTACCTGAGTGAATTGGTAACCTGATGCTACCTTCATTTAGCTCGGCCAATTTGCAATAGGACAACACAACGATTTATATCCAAAAAGAAACTCTAAACACTGTTAGCTGCGCTTGCAGAATATTAAAGAAATACTTATGGAACTATGAAATACTGAACTCCGCTTGAGGTCATTCGGGAGGCAGGGGGAAGCGGCGGGGGGGGGCACTTCTGGGGCGGCGGAGCTGTAAAATCAGAGTTTCGCGGTGTCCCTGAAGGCGTCATTCCCCGGGATGTTTCGTGGCTCTCCCCGCGCCTGCTGCCGCCCGCCTGCTGCCCAGGCTGACTGCCGGGCTCCGGGATGACGCCACCTCTCGCTCCGCCCCGAACGCAAACTCGCTCTTCGCGTTCATTTCATTCCTGGTCTCATTCCGAGCATTCTTCGAATCTCTGTCAGTGCGCGAAGCGATTCACCTACACCTTCCTGGCTGGCCCAGAAACAGCAGAATAACTTGACATAGTGTTAAAAATACCTGACACCCCCATTATCTAAAGAAAGGGGCATTTTTTTATATGAGGTTATCAAATACGAGGTAAGTTTTCAATGGGGAGTTACAGGTATCCAACACTGCTCGTAGACTTCTCTTCGTGCGGGGCTGACGTATTCGAACCTAGTGATCAATGATGGAATACTACCGGCTTATTTTGGGTGTTAACTAGTTATCCCACGGCGGGAAGTGGCGTTAGATCGTGTGTTTCCATCGCTGTGATAGATGGTCGATCCTGGTCGCCGCTGCAACAGGGTGCTCCACTTCGAGCACTCTCTGTTGTAGCTTGTAGCTTTGACATGGCAGCGAGAATCTCTTGACATTTTTCACATTTTTCCCCCCCGCAAAGAAGCCCGATCCTACGCCCCTGCGAGCGCATCGGGTGCCGGTTCCTCCCGTGTTAGCTGGTCGGAAACTCCCAGCGGGATCGGGGGGATAGACGAAATCAACCTTTTACGCACGCTGGAAGATTTACATTTAATTTTATTTTTTTTTGGACAACATGACGACTGAAAACGTTGCTGTTTTCTTCTCCGTAGTTGGCACCGCTGTGAGTTGCCGGAGGTCTCGACGGAGCCTTTTCGGACCACCTCGAAGAAAAAAAAGCCCACTCTCGGGAGACTTGTTGCTTCAACACGCTTGACGGTTCCCCAATCCCCCCCCTCCTTTAATCGCCGGCAAAGCTTTGTGTAAGTAAACGCTTTGTGTGCATGTTTGTCGGTACTCCCTCCGATGTGTTGCTGCTCTCCATGTGGTGCGCTCGGGGGACATGTTAGCCAAAAACAAGGGGGGGGGGGCAGTTATTTCAGGTTGCTAGGCGGGTTAAACCCCCGTTTTCTGCCCCTTCCTAAAACATGGACCGCGTCTGCAAACTACCGATCAGACCCAGAATGTTCTAGTCTGCCTTTAGTAACACTTTAAGCTTTTACATCGGCTGAAAGTAGCGAGAGGAAAGTTAGCATGGACGTGCTTCTGACTGGGGCTCCTCACTGTTTTGCCCCCCACCCCCCCCCCCCCCCCCCCCCCCCCCCCCCCCCCCCCCCCCCCCCCCCCCCCCCCCCCCCCCCCCCCCCCCCCCCCCCCCCCCCCCCCCCCCCCCCCCCCCCCCCCCCCCCCCCCCCCCCCCCCCCCCCCCCCCCCCCCCCCCCCCCCCCCCCCCCCCCCCCCCCCCCCCCCCCCCCACCCCCCCCCCCCCCCCCCCCCCCCCCCCCCCCCCCCCAGACTTTGGGAATTGCCTCCTCAGCTAAATTCTCCTCTCAACTGTGTTCCAGCTGTGTCCCAGCTGTGGCACTAAGTAATTTCACCCTCATAACACAGGGGCTGTTGTGTAAACCTGGGGGTGAAACGTAGAGAGACGGAGCCCTCTCTGGTACCGGTTCGGTGTTGCTGCAGGTCTGGGCGACACTTTGCTTAGTCTCTGGGTCACTTTAGTGAACGTCTGCTGCCTTAAATTGTTGGTTTTGGTTCAGTTTGAACAAACAGCCCTGTCCAGTCATCGGCCCACAGTTTACACAGCTCAGATATTCAATCTAGGAGCAGAAACACACACACACACACACACACACACACACACACACACACACACACACACACCAGAGTTACCGAAGACTCTTTCTGATCCATTCTCCTGGCTGCTGGTCTATTTCAGTCACACCTCTTAAGCCTCAAGATGATTTAGATTTCTGCAGACTTTGTATGGAAGAACGATGATTTAGACACGCAACAAGCAAAATTCATCCTTTCCCCCCCCCAAATATGATCAGCAATAAAACTCAGGTACAGGTAACTAGAATCCATGTCTCTGGTGATAGAGGTTCAAGTAAGGGAGGATTTTGTGGAAAAGGTGGAGCGCACTTCCAGAAAGGGCAGATTTGTAAACATTTCCTTATGTGTAAGAAGGTCGTGGTGAAGACGGAGGCTCGTTTCAGCCTGTGCAACAGGCAGGACCTGTGGATGGCCGGAGGCATATTTGCTCCACCTCTTGAGGCTTGTTGCCCACTAAATGTTCAGCAAATTTGATTAAAATGTAGTAAAAGTTGGTCCCCCGCTGTCACGGGAAGATTGGATCTGTGCAACATCCCTGGGATTTTACCAGCACAACACACACACACGCACACACACCACACACACACACACACACGCGTGAGTCCTGATTTCTAGATGTCATCTTCCGTTCACAATTCAAATTCCAACTCGCCAACTTTTCCACATTCCTCCAGCATTAATAAAAACAACCCAAAACTAAACAGAACCGTGTGCGTCTCTTAACATATCTTTCTTTTAATGCACGTTAAATGGTGCTAATGGAAACCTACTGGGAAGGCTAAAAATGGTTCAATCAGCTTTATTACTTATAATTAACGGTGAGCTGCAAAGGAATAATGAGCAGGTCTGTGACAGCAACCTGGAAAACCTAAAAACAAACTCGGGAAGACCATACGTGCTGAGCGGTTTCTTCTTCCAAGCTAATCCAACATCTACGAAGCGCCGACGTTAAACTGACGTCGTCGTGATCCTCAGCGTGCCTGTTTTACTCGTTAATTACCGGCTGGTTGAAAATCTCATGCTGGGGCTTTTGTTCCGGCTCCGTCGCAATGCTGTCACACAGAGAAAGATCCTGTTCGGAACCCACAAAAGTGCCTTTCCCACATTTCCTGTTACGGTTTGAGATTATTCTCTCCATGCTGTTATTGTAATGATGACAAACGTCAGTTAGCCTGTTTCAAATTAGCATGATATTTATAAATTCCATAAAGAGCTGCAGACAACAAGGATGTGCTGATACACACACACACACACACACACACACACACATACAGGTTTATTCAGATTTTCAGTGTTTGAATGTGGCTTAATCAGAATTTGACATTTTTTAACTTTCAAGCGTTCTAGACGGCGCGATTTGTCTCGAGTGTTTGAGTGTGTGCAGAAGTGAAGGCTGTTGTTAGGAAGCGGGCACCTGTAATTTCAATGCAACAGGTGTTTTGGAGGAGGAAAGGTTTTGTTTTTCCCGAGGAGGAGATCTTGAGGCGACGAGGGGCGCGCTCTAAACTCCAGTGGTAGCTGTCGATACATGCGATGCTTCTTTGATTGGGCTTCACTGACCCTTTATTTTGGACAAAAATAAATGTCTGACAGTTATATAGTTCGAATCCAAATGATATTACGCGTTTGGCGATGGAAATTCGGGTCTTTGGTCGAATGCGCCGCCTGTGTATTGTGCACTGGAAGCGCCTGTGAAAGGAGGACAGCCTCGCTGGCTTTCAGGCGGCGTGTGGACCGGGGTAAACCCCGATCTAGAAAGGAACGTTTCGAACGCAGAGGGCCGTGTCAAGTGCCACCAACGCCGAAAAGCTGCTCGGAGCTGACTGACGTCACCTGGTAATCTGCTCTGAGTACTGCGACTGTAAACGACTGCCAGCTACCGAATGCACTTTGCCCCCGTCGGCCACCTTTGCGAGCGCGCCGGTTTCTGTTTGCCTCCTTGTGAAACTATGGACAAATCCACCGCTGTTTTCCTGAAGTGGTCCCAGATTGTTAAGAGGAAAAGGCACTTTTATTTTTCAATATTGCGCAAAGCCTCAAGTGATTGAGCTTCCCGTTAGGCCGTCCAAGGTAATATTCCTGCCATAATGTCTGCCATATGGGTGGCAGCTCAAGGCCCGTGTAGAACAGCGTAATGCTCGTAAGACTTGTCAGAAGTTATTTTGGGGCCTGGAACAAACCTGCAGTTTGTCTCCCTGATCCTCCCAGCAGAAAAAGACAAAAAAAAAGAAAAGAAAAAGCAACCCAAAAAACTTCTTCACGATGACACGGAGATGAAAAGCAATATGGACTCCAGTAATCGCTGGATGAGTCAGTTTTCTGAAACCACTATAAACGCTTTGAGTTCTTAACCACAATGAAAGCAGGAAATCTCAGCTTCAACAACTTCCCTTCTCTGTGCTCAGGCAGGGTGGCGCTCGGCTCCTCGCTAGTGAAAGCAAAGCCGTGGAACAAAGGCACAGTCACAGTCACTTCATTTACTGAAACAGTGTATAATTTGTGGCCTGTATTCAAATGTGGTTTATTCAGACTCTGGCGCTGTACGCTCCAGTCATTGCTCGCAATAAATTTCCCACAAGACCTTTCATCGGTGATTGCTGTATTGTCGTAAGGGTCGGCACAGATCGGGCAGCCTCTGACTGCCCTTAAGGTGGCCTGGAGTCACGGAGGGTAACCTCCCAACATTAATATGCAGGCCGTTACTGGAATCGGATCTTTTCTCTGCCGTTAAGGCCCAAAATATTATAAACAGAGAGCTGATTGTTGGCTTGCCATTCAGCTCTGGTTTCAACATGTAATATATATTTTTTTATTATTATTTATAACATCTTTACTGTTAATCTGGGTATTCTTCATCTAATATGGACACGGATTAATTGATCTCTTACGTAAACATCCAAATCAGAGTGATGCTAAATCAAATGCTGGGCTTTTTTTTTTTTTTTAGCCGTTTTATCTTTTAGCTGCTAAGCACATATTCAAGAAAACGGATGCCTATTCATCTTCAGAGTTCAAACCTCTGACAACAGCCACAGCTAAATCAAAGAAAATAGCAGCCTTGTAGTTTTGTCATCGCAGTCTGAATACCTGTAAAACTCCAATTCCAGCTGGCAAAGCGGTGCCACACAATTACATGTCGCAAAGCTGCTTAACCTACCTAGATTCTGGCAGCCGGGCTTCTCCGCAGTTGTCAAAAGGTAAGAGGGGAAAGCACGCGAGGCAGTAAAACGAGGCGTAAGTGATGGACGAAGACGGCTGGGGACTGGCAGGGCCAAATGCAAACCTCGGCCTTCGTGCTCATCACTGTGATTTGTTTTTTTCGCGCCCGTCCGCACGCGTCCTGAATGAGCCGGCGGCCAGCGTTCGGCTTCCCGGGCTCTCATAACTGTCAGGAGATCCTTTATCTGACGGACCTTTATTTACAGCTTTAATTTCCTGAGCTTTATGTGTTCCGCTCACACTCCACCGTGACGAGGGCGTGTGCCGTCTGGAATGCGCCGCAAATTTTTGATAGGCAAATGTCTGCGGGGCTTTCATTACATATTAGGATCGAATGGGAAATTGTGCTTCTTATAACGCGGCATCACTGGCAGCCCAACCGGCATCCTCAGAGATTTGTGCCTGAAGATTCTGTCGATTTTCTCTTTCCCCCTCAGCAGTCGGTAAACGGCGAGCTCTGCCTGTTTTTTCCAGGCTGCCAGCGCGTCTGACATTGTCCAGATCATTTGATTGTTGCCTGTTTCTGCGTCCGAGGCAGGTAGTGAGGGCTGCTTTGACAGAACCTGTAAATCAATCCCGTTCTCTGGCAAACACAGATTGATCCCGCGGTGGCCTGATAGTTGCGGGGTGGTGGTGGGATCCAGGCCTCGGATTTGACTGGGATGATATTAGACAGATTCATGGCACCTAGGACCTGGTTCAAAGAGGCATGAAATAGGCACAATATCGTCGGCAGTAAGTAGAATAGCTTTTCCATCTGTCCTTATGAAAGAGCAGCTGAAAACCTTATTTAGTCTCTCATCTCTTTTCATCTGTAAACACACGGGTGTGTGTGTGTGCGTGTTTTTATTAAACATACATTTTTCCATTTGTTTCTAAAACCCCAAATTCAATACTGAAATCATTCATGAGACTTTCCGCTGTGGTTTTGTGACGGTTCGTGGTTCTGTTTGTCGTGTAATTAATTTTTCAAAATAGGAATTTTTCAAAAAAGAAATGTAGAAGGTTGTTGCTTATTTAAATTTTCCCTCAAACGCGTGACCTCAGCAGAGCGTTTGCACTCTTTAACTAAGGTGATTTCAAAGTATATTCACGTTGGATGCATCCCCGGTACCTGACTGTCAAGGTTCCTAAAAAGCTGCTATCAAATGCCTCCTCCTGTAAACAAGCTTTTCACCAAGTTAATTAATTTGTGTTTTTAAACCAAATGGAATTTTATTCATTTCTTACTCTGAAATGTCGTACATGCTGCTGAAGATGGAATACTATTCACGCTGCTGTTATAATTATGCAAAGGCCAGGATATGTCTTTGAGTTTTGAAATCACACAGTAATTATAGTTTTACACACTGTGGCCTTAACCACCGTGGGCCATTATGGAGTGCACAAAAGTCATTCACAAAATCATTATTGCACCCTCTGAGATAACAGCACAAAAGAACTCCACATGGAAAATTACATTTGAGGACCTCTCATCTGCTATTTCATACCTTGCTCTGTCTGATGGGTGAAATGGGTTCTCTTAATTTAAGGGAGCTGAATTCCAGCTTGTGAGTGGTTTATGTAATCTCCCAGTAAGTGTAATGTCCCATAATGCCATGTCACAGATACCCCTCTGCTTAGCTACAGCATTCAGCTATTGCGTGGTGGGCCGGCTCCACCATACATTTCCCAAATAGACCATTTCTATGGTGTACAGCCCATAAAGACAGAAGAATGCAAGTATCCATGAGCCAGAAGTATTTCTGGGGAGGGGTGACATTCATGCCTTCCTTTGACAGAAATAATTAGTCCACAGATACTGCGGCACTAGAGACCCGCTGGGTGACAACACCGACAGGTTATTCACACGCTGCCGGTTGCACAAGCATCCAGCTGATGTCACCGGATGCAAACAAAGGATGGGGATGTCTTTAATCCCGTGTTTCTGCTTCTGTGGTTGACTGAACAAATCAAGTAATCCCCCATGCATTAAACACCAATAAACAAGTGGATCACATTTATATGTTTTTAGTTTCGGTGGAGGGCAGAGAAAAAGGCTCATTTCCTCCGTTGTAGCTTATATGCAGCCACTATTTCATTTTTCGATATTTCATTTTTAAATAGTTTATGAAGTCGATCAATTTAAAGAGGAACAATCAATGAAAGCAGGCTGGGAAAAGCAGCATTTTGTGTTGCCACGCGCTGACACTGAATCACGAGCACTTCAAACACTGCTGCTCTCAGGCGGGAGGGTATTTTGTATTCTGAAATTCTGTGACGCAAATCCCAGAAAAAATATATCTTGACTGTGGAAGGTGGTTTGAGGCTGAGATGACAGATTTGTTGTGTTGCTTGTCTGCTTTGGTTGCAGCGTTTTGTTTTGTTTCAGATAATGTCCCTTTATCTCATTTCAGAGAGAAATGGGAGAGAGCATTGTTTTGCTAGTATCGGGAAAAAGTCGGCTGAGTAGCTCAAGACGGCTAAGTGAGCTGTGTTTTTGTTGCCTGAGCAGTGTATATTTTTTCCATTTATATTGTTATCATTATCAATGATGGACAGATGGTTATGAGATTTGATTTTGCATTTTAATAATTAATTTGCACGTTAGCCCACCAATTATTGGATCGAAATGGATGCTGTTATTTGTAGTCTATTGCAATGTGTTATCACCGAAATCACGCTGTATTTGTAATAAATAGCATTCTTTTCCTGCTGCCTAATGGAAATGTAAGAACTGATTGCAAGTACATTTTATCATTCGGTGGGACAAGGAGACCACATCTACGAGAGGCCCTGCCTCTTAGTGGTTGAAAGTGTTTTTTTTTCCCCCTCCCTCATCAGTTTGTGAGTTTGTTCTGCTGTGTCAGCAGTCGGCACACAAAACGGAATTCAGTAAAAGCTCTGCTCTCTGGAAGCCTTTTTTTTTAAACAGCTTGCTCCCATCCCCCCTTTTCCCCTCCATGAACTGACATGCTGGAAGAAACATATGCTACTCTTCCTACTTCCTGACAGATTGTGCTGCTGGAATAGAATCTTGCTCATGGGGGGGGAGCAGAGAGGAGTGATTAAGGAAAGCTCAGTGAATTTAAGTGAATGAAATCAACTGTGAAGATCATTTTTTTTTACTATGAATTGTTTGGGTCAGTTTACCTGACAGATGGGTGTGTAACGGTTGAACTGAATGTTTCCACAGCCCTCGGTTGAAACAAGCACAACAGTCATGTCCCGATGTTGCTTGGAACAACAGTTTTGCACATCGGATCTGAATAAAATGGTAGAAAACGGAAAACAGTAGCTCAGTTTTTGTCTTTTAAACAGCATCGCACCTCTGCCAAAATCAAGAGTAACACGCCTGCATAATAAAGAAGCATTTTTTGCTGCAACATTTAAACACAAAAAAACCAAATATCATTCTAAAGTGCCTTGAATTCCTGGGGTGAAGGCCGTGGATGCCAGCGCACGTGTGCAGATAGCATTCTGCCTATGAAAATGGTGATTAGAGTTCAATGTGAGTCTTCATAACGTGCATATTTGCTACCCCATCCAATACCATGATTTATTTTTTCATGAGTTCCTGTAAAAGTATTGTGCTCTGGATAATTCCCTTAGGCTCTCCACTGCACCGCTCTGATTGGACAGTTTGAAGTTGTGTCCAGTATCAAGTGTTTTAACTCTATCCATCTCTTCTAAATCCACAATATTCTTGGCAAAGGCCAAGCTTGTTTGGCCACTTCTGTGCTACCACTGTGCATTGTGTGTGTTTTGGAACCAACTGTACCCAATTCTGTTGTGGAAAGTAAACAATTTGGTGTGTTGTGTATTTGGGAATTCAGGTTTCTCCCTAGTCGGCTCCAGGCTCCAGCTTGGAGGGCCCAACCGCCACGATTGATCCCAGCAGCTGGAGCGGCAGCGAAAGCCCTGCCGAGGACATGGAGAGGATGAGCGACTCGGCAGACAAGTCTACAGACAATGATGCTGAGGGAGTTGTGGAGCCCTGAGATTGAGCAGAGCTTCCAAGAGGCCCTGGCCATCTATCCTCCGTGCGGAAGGCGGAAGATTATCTTGTCTGATGAGGGAAAGATGTATGGTGAGTACAGAGTTATAGTTGGAACTTCATGCCCTGCTGCTAACAGTTTAAATGGGCCTAGCTTAGTTTGCCAAAAAGGCAACAGTCCGTCCTCAACTCGACAGTTGTGTTAAAATGCTACGCTGTGCACTGTGTGTTGAAACCGTAGCAAAGGTAGCATTTAACATTTTAAATACCCTCATTTGAGGAAAAACACCAATAAAATCAATGTTCAAAATGTCAAACTGCTGCGCTCTCAAGGCTGTGCAACATTAAACGCCTCGCACACTCCTCTGGTTCGCACAAGTGCAAGATTATAAGTAAAGCAGTGCAAACTATTATCAGTAGCAGATGGTACTGCAGCTGCCACCAGCTGTGCCCCCCTCCTTCTCTTCCATTTCCATCCATTCCTGGTTGGGTGATGTCATGGAATATTTTCTCTCGGTAGTTTTAGGCCATGTGAGGATGTGGGCTCCATCAACATCAAATTGTCTTTGTCCAGTTCCTTTGTCTGCATACCGAGAGTTGGCCAGAAAAAATATCAAAAAATTACATTTATATTTGGTAGAAATTATAAAGGAGCACTTCAAGGGATTGTTTTTTCTAGACTTTGAAAATACGGTCGCCGAGGATATTGGACATTCCAATAACAAACTCGAATCAAAGGTTTGGTTTTTGTGGTCATGAATGTTCCTTGAAATCTGCTGAAGAGACAACTCTCATATTGAGTTTCATCCTGCCAGATGTGCTCTGCGTGTGGTTTCTCATTGCCTCATCATCGGCGCTTCACCCAGTCGGGGATGATTTGTCTCAACTCTAAATGAATTCAACATGATTTTATGTAGCGAAATGAGGCTGCCTGTGCTTAGCTGCTGCTTCTGCAGCGGCAGAAGAACGTGAACGTACGGTGCACGTTTTGATCTTTTATGATTAAAGGTCCTCTCATAACAGTGGCGGCTATCAGTATGGTCAAAGGGTATGTTTTTCAGCCCTACGGATGTGCCAATCCCTCCAGGCAATAATCTTTCACGATCCCGAGAGTACCAGACGGCAACAGGTGCTACGATCTGTTGAATGGAAAAGAACAGCCTTGTTTTATCCGGGGAGACAAACCCATACAAATCTCACAGCCCTCATTTCCTTAAGATGTGTGAGCGATGCGGGAAAATGTCTGACAAGTGTCAGGGGTGTAAAAGTAGCCATAAAGAGCTGCGCGAGAGAGAGAAGAGAATGAATGAAATCCAAACCTGGCTATGCAACAAGTGCGCTCAACTTGAAATACAACTCTATTCTTGGTGGAATGTAGTTGGAATTCCCTCGCAGTGCTTCTTATTAACACATTGGAGTGTCATCAGAAACCGCGAGTAACCTTTGAGGACTGAGTTTGTCGAAACATTCTGCGGATGTAGTCTTTCAAGCATAGGGTTCAGCTCCACCGCGCGCGCTGAGGCTGATCTGGGAGCGTAATCTGGTCTATAGGGTTTATAATTGTCACAGCCAAGACCACACAACACCTCTTATGGCATCTGAGATGGCTACAAGGAGGACAGGTATTTTGTACTTGAGAGACCCTGGGGATGGCATAGTGTTCCATACACAGAGCTCATCACAGAAGGAGCTGCCCTGAGTTGCCCTTAAGTCCTTTGTTATCCCGGGTGGTAGAGTGCAGTTAATTAGCAACAGTCTCTATAGCAACTGTGTTGCTGTACCAAACAATTTCTAATTTCTGCTTCTTGGCTTATTGTGGTGTTTACCTGAAGTGATTCAGATGTGTACAGAGCGGCAGCGGCTGACACTGCGGCCGTCCTCCGAGGCAGCAGAACCACCACATTGTATAGACCGTATAAGTCAACACTTGCCGACAGTTTTAGTTTACCTTGAAGAATGTTAAAAAAAAAGTACAAGTAAACAGACGGCACAAGTCCCCACCCAAAGGCCAGCGACTCTGTACTGCATAAATCACCTGTGCGCAAGGCTGCATTCGTTTATTGAGAAATAGAGTTGATAAATGAAACACACGCTTTCAGCCACACCATCTGTTATTCATTGGCTTGTATTTGCGCTTGCCCTGCAAGTTAATGATTTCTTTTTTTTTCTTTCTTTTTTGCAGCTGCTTTTATTCATCTATTTGCCAGGAATATGTAAATATGTACCTTTTTTGCAGGATATGCCGAGAGTGTGTGTGTGTGTGTTGTGTTTTTCCTTCTGTTTCTTACACATAAAGCGACCACAAGCCTTCTCGAATGGTGCAACCAGTAAACATTTTGTGGAAATTGCGAGGCTCGATACAGGTTTAAGTTGTATTTCTAATTACAGTACATAAATAATTCACCAACTGAACAAGTACAAATGTCATCCAACTGCGGAGCCCGGATGACCCTTGTATATGGATGCAGGATGCAGTGTGTTTGTTGGCACTTAAGGTTTGAATATAAAGCTTTTCCATGTATGCTCCATTGTTTGCTCCATCATCTCGTCAGTGATCCAGCCAAGACCCTCCTGTGGGAACTAAGTGGCACTTGGTTTGCAGAGATGCCAAGGATGAGTTAGCTATAATGAGCAGGCCTGGCTTGCCCCCATGGCCTAGCACAGTGCTCCTCTGGGGCTCATCTCAGTTGGGCCGCACAGTGCTCCGCTACAGAGCGAACAGAACCTGATCCTCCCCCCCACTGTGCGCATAATGAGGAATTTTGGGATCAGCTCAGGCTCCCCGACTCACCTACATTCACTCAGAATGGAGTGTGAGGAACTTCATTGCAGGAGAGACATCACACACCTTCAGAATAATCCATCATTTGTTCCCCAGCCATTGTCAGAGCAAGACTACTGTGTTTTCACACACCTTAGAGGTAAAAGTCCCAATTATTATCTTGTTCAAAAATAGTACATGTTAAAAGTGTTCATAGTATTTGTGCAGGTTTCATGAAATGGGATTTGAGTTTTTATGATACAGAGAAACTGGTTATTTCTCAAAGCTCTACTTTGGACATAATATATTTAACAAGAATTTAATGGTTTAAGGTGAGTTGCCTCTGGACTTCTCTCCTGGAGTCAGCCTCAAAAGGAATTGAGTCTAATTTTTAACTATTGATTCATCAGACATGGAAAAAATCAACATGACGAGAGCTCAGCGTAGTTGTGACAGTAACCTCATAACCACCTAGTGGCGTTACCTGCTTCTTTTAAAGATGTGTAAATAAGGTGGAATCTATCACTCACAACGTTATTGCTCAGCCTATTAACTCAGCCGTGACATAACGGGGATTTCAATTAACCACTCTTGAAAAATAGCACACACACCGTCTGTATTTATATGCTCTGTACAAAGGAGCATCTGTGGATTTCATCATATTCACACCTCAGAGGAGCTACAGCAACCTGTAGAATGCTATAGAGATAAAGGACGACAGACAATTGAGTACACAAGAACCAACATACATTGTATCTTTTATTTACACTTCTTTTTATATCTCGGGGGAATATACGCTTCCTGAAACTCTTCCCCAAAGGGCACCTACCATTAGAGCTGCCCTGTTGCTGTGCAGCAGTATTAGTTCATGCTATTCCACTACAGTCTGCCCATGTGGTTAGATTTCAGATCTAATTTGTTGGCCATATTGCGTTGACCAAGCATAACCTGTTGTTGCTGGTGTGTGAGGTTCTACTCTCCTGCCTCAGGTTGTCATGGGTTCACACCTCTCAGCTGTGCGTTCTCTGAACAGAGGTCACGGAGATTCTGGTTACGCAGTGCGAGGGTGACCAACTGGGTGGAGGTGGCACGACTGTGGGGAAAATTCTCAAAGCTTTGAGAATATATATCAGGCGATTAATCTGTTATATAATCCAGGCAGACCTGGTTACAACACCCATTTCAGAGGTGCCCTGGATATCAACTGGACAAAACAACGAGGGTGCCGCGTTTGTCGTTTTCTGTTGTTGTGTGGCTGTTTTGCGCTGAATGGTTGGATAACAGGCTGCGGCTCTGTGCCTGCCTGAATCAGGAGAACACGGGGTGTGTCCCTGCTCTGAGGTCTGTGTGAGGCCCTTGAGGCAGACGTCTGGTTTCAGGTGCATGTTCCCAATTGGCTGCTTTTGTTGGGCTAAAACACAGTGAGGCTCTGGGCTTTTTAAAGCAGCAGTGTCACTTTTTGTGTGTGTCTGTGCGCGAGTGTGTGTTGTTGGGTTTTTTTTTTGTCTGTTTGATGCTGATTACATCACATTTCATTGATTGAAACACTGATGAGCTTCATCTCACGCTGATGGCGGATCATTTTGTGTGATCCAAAATATGAATGGAATTTGAATGCCAGTGTTATTCTGAAGAGCAGATCTCTGTCTCGCTCACTCGCCACAGTTTCAGGCAAAAGGTCGACACTGGAGGAAGGAAGACTAGAACCACACACACATACAATTATCCTACGCAGTGATTTGCTACGGTTTGATACCGACATCCTGAATGATGAAACCTATTCTCATCCTAATTTAATTGTCACAATTATAATGAACTTCACAGGAGCGCTTCAATTAATCATTTGCGTCTTTTGCAGCTTTTAGTCCTCCAGCTTGTGCTCATGATGTCGGGTCCATCGTGACAACAGTTTTCATTTTTCCAGATCGGTCTTGGCTAACATCGCTTCCTTTGTCCTCAGATGCTGAATTGATCCTGACAGATTGAAAATATTGACCGAGCATCTTACTTTGTTTTGAGTGTGTATGTGTGTGCGTGTGATATTTTTTATTTTTTTTTGGTTTTCTTTTTTGAGGTGCACCGTTCCCGACTGATAGCCTTGTGTTTGCACATTGGACCTGCTACACCGGCGCTTCCTCAAGAGACTCATAATTACAACTGTCCTTTCAGATTAGTCCAGCAGACTGTCCAACTGTGGCTTCACTCCCGGGGCATTTATTTCATCCCTTCTCCCTCCTGAGAGGCACACCTCATCACAATGGTCTGACCAGCCTCTACAATAATGCATGTGATGATAAACACGGTGGCTCCTAATTGATAGAGTGATTCAGACAAGAGCTGCCTGTGCAAATTGGTCCCCTGTGAGTATATTGCTTGGAGTTGGGACTTGCAGGTTTTCAGCTCTCTGTGTAGCAGAGAGAGGAAATAGAATGGGCTGGGCCTGCTGAGTGATAAAGGGGCTGTTTTTCCTTCCTCAGCCCCCTTCTGAATTCAGGCACAGTTCAGCAGAGGTTGGCTGCTGTAATCCTCTCAGTGTCTCCAGGAAGGCTCAGGTTAGTGACCTGCTGCTTTGTGATGTCTTGTAAGATTTTGAGAGAACACCTCACCTTTAATCCCCCACTGTTCAACTAACACATTATCTCAACTGCTCCTGACCCAGCCCCTGCAATAAAGCCTTTTATCCAGCTCAATAAGGTCTTTCCAAGTTAAATATTGATTTCTTTTTGGTGTCTAGAGAAAAATGGATTTTAAAGAGCTGTTAATTACACTTACACTGTCATTCAGTGTGGAGAAAATGTCATTTGCAGCTGTTTTTATGCACATGTTCAAGTTGTGCAATTAAAAGAAATGTACCGTATAAGCTCATAAGATCACCGCGGCTTTAATTTTACAGGAATTTAATGTTCATGGAAACATTCACTAAAATAAAGGCGACATTTGTAACCTCAGCTTTCTGTGACTGACACAATATAAAGTTTCAGTTGTTTGCCTCCAGTTTATTAAGTTTTAAGCACTCAAACAAATAAGCTTATAGACTTTGTTGTTTTTTGAATTTGTGCTTTTGTTCCTCTAAATGAAGACTGGATTCAAACCTTTCCCGTGATTAATAAAGCAACACTCGTACACATTAGGCCAGATCAAGAGTGTGTATAAATCAGTGTGTCGTAATAAAAAAGATTAACATAAGCACCTTCACTGACTCACAATAATCTTACATTTAAAACAATTAAAGCTAATTAGAAGATGTAACCAATGAAAAGTTCCCCCAGTGCCTTTTAACTAGGAGCCACAGGCAAAGAGTGTGCATGAGGGATTAGTTTTAGAGCGTGATTACTGCACCTTGTCATTTAGACGTTTTTCTTATACACCCACACTTCCAGTCAAACGGCCCAAAAATTACAGGAAATTAAAGGCATTTTAGGAGGCAATAATGGATTAAACTCCAGCAGACATTCATCCTCTGGTGGTGCTGGCAGGTCTGCTTATAAAAATAAAGAGTGGAAAGACTTATCAGTGTAAACATTCTGTTCACAAACACTGTTTATATTAAGTTACATTTTCTCGACACTGTTAAGCATGTGTGGCTTATTCCTGTAATTCTTTTAATGTTAATCTAATGTCTGCAGCGTCAGCTGACAGCTCCATTTAGCTACACTTTTCTTTCAGGATCAGTTCAGACCAGCAGTGGTTTCCTTTGATGAATGTAAAAAGCTTCCTCAATGAATGTTTTACCCCCCTAGACCTGGAATGAAATACATCGTTTCATTGGAATCATGTTTTGTGATGCTAATATTTGCCTGGGACTCCTGAATCATCTATCACTGATGACAGGAAAGCAAGGAGCAATGTGGAACACGTGCAAGAAAAGGTACCAGCAAAGTATATCAGCATTTTGTGGTCATTTTTATTCTGGGATTAGGTCGTTTCATACGACATCAAAGCTTTATTTAAAAAACAAAAAAACAAGTAATGAATCAATGATGGATCTGTCCTCATGATGTGGGAAGCTTGTGTTGTACCCTCTCAGGCCCCAGAGAGAGAGAAATGGAGCCAGTGGAGAAGCCACACACATGTAGGCAGTGTGCCGACTGATTGTTGGCCAGGCCCAGAGCGTCTCATGGCAGAGCACTGGACCAGATGTGACTGTGGTTGTGCCTGCATTAGAAAAAGTGCTGTTACAGGAAATGGATGCTTTGAAAAGAGGAAAAGGGGGAGAAAAATTGGAGCAGAGCAGGAAAGAACTAAGCTCAAAGGAAGCAACCAAAGTAAAATTAAAAAAAAAAAATACATGATTATGATACTCAAGTGCTTGTTTTATGATGAGCTGTTGGTGTTATGGATGTATTGACCCTATTTTGCTTTGGTAAATTCAGCTTTTTTTGTAGTTAAACCCCTAATTGTATGGTTATCAGTATTTATCCTCTGAATCATGAAGTTTTAATAAAGCCAGTGTTCCAGATTTAAGTTAAGGACTTTTGCGAGATCAGATGATGATCAACTAAAACTCCCAAAACGGGCCCTGGTTAAATGGGGACTCTTTAAATCAGGGCTTCATTGGTTTGGCCGGTTTTCCATCTTTAAGGGTAACAATCCAGTCTAAAATAGACAGTTGAAACTAATAAAAGTGGCAGTTCTTCTCTACTAAATGTCCCATAAATATTGGTTAAAACAGCAGTTGTAAAAAGCTTAAAATTTGCTGTCAGATGTTGGAAAAAAAAACCCACCAAATTAAAACTGCAACCCAATTTGTGGAAAAAAACTCAGGAAATGAGGAAACTTGACTGAAGTCACATTTTTGTCGGCAGTTGTTTGGCAGCACCAACACTGGCAAAGGGGGGGGGAAATGCCGAGTCGCCAGGACCCATTGAGCTTTTCTTCCCAGCCTGGTGTAAAGAATGAATTATTCAACAGTAAGCAAGCTGTCAGCTGGCCATTTGTGTGCTTTGATCTGGGAATCAGGGGTTTGCATGAATGCCTGTATTGTCATGTTGTTCCTCGCGAGTGCTGATAATCGAACATAGCGCCGGCCTCTGCTTCATCACGTTCGGTTAGGACCGGCTGATGTTGGACTCCCCCAATGTTTTTGTTTTTTTTACTGCGTGGTCACGTGATCGGGGTGCTTGTGCCTAAACATTCTAAGGGGGGAGGGGGCGTGGAGGGCGAACGTGTTCCAGCCTGGTTTGAAAGTCCACCTCCCGGGGACGCGCAGGCAAGTGCTCCATGATTTTGGTCAGACTAGTTTGCCCCTTTTGGGTTTGTCAGCAACACAAAATTGGCCAGTTCAGACAATTCTATAATCGCAATGTTGAGGTTTATGAATATTTCTAATTTGTTGGCCTTTTCTTTTCTTTTCTAAGTGTAACAAGCACGAGATATTTTGCATTTAAAGTAGAATGCACACCGACAACCAGCCAAACTCAAGAATCAAATGCAGAAAGTCAGCTTTTACCTTAAAGGACTGAAATATGCCAAGAAAAGAGCTGCACGAGTTCTTGGTTGGCCTATTACTCTAATAATGGTCAAAATACTCACAAATACATAAATCATCCCGTGTTCAGCAGCTTGGTTCGTATATTTCTCTGTAGGGCTGCACAGCTGTAACACAACTAAACCACTTTTAGCACACTTAAGCCGGAGATCAGATCAGAGGAGAGGCTTCACACCCGCTACGTTGTTTCCACCATAAAAGCATCAAGCAGGCAAAAACACATCCATCGGTGTTTTCTGATCTCTACCGCACATCCGCTCCTCTCTGTCTTTGAGACGGTTTGCTTGCACTCAGTCATTCACGCCAACAGCTGACGCCTTAAGATGCAGCTCATTAGCACGTGCTTTACATTGCGGCGCCATTATGCCCCATTAAAGGCCAGACCTTTAATTGATAATAAGGTGAATGTAGAAACATTTCCACCATTTTGAGAATGTATTTCGTACAGGAGTCGTACAGAACGGTGGCATTGGTTGGCTACAGCTGGACACATAATTAGAGTGCCTCCTTACCTATAATTTGTGTAATAGTTTTGGTTCGGGGCTTGTTATTACCATATGAAAGGGCTACGCAGGGGTCATGTGCATTACTCCAGCAATTAGTGCAGCACTGAGGGCACAAGAATGTTTGGAGCCGTTGTTAATTGGAAACCTCTACAAAGATGTGCATTAATTATAATTTAGTTGGAACCGCGCTGTTTTAAGCTCGGTATAGTCCGTTGCCATTAGTTTCTGTAATAGTTGCAGCAACTAGGTCTGTTTCCTTTCAGAGTGTGCCGCTTTGAACGGATCAAGATGGAATTAGATTCATGTGAAACGCCGTGCTTGCCTTTATGCTAATGCCAGGCAGTATTTTTCCACACAGACCAGATCTGTCTGCTCTGGTAATGGGAAGCACATCAAGTCGGATTTGCATGCTGTCAAAATATGCATCGAGTTTATAACTGAATGGGAAAAAAATTATACAGACTTTTAAAACCCCTTTTTTTAAAACTAAAAGTTTTCAGTTCGGAATATTTATAATACATTTTAGGTGCCGGTAGTTTCCTTTTATATGCATAAGGTGTAATTATTGTGCTTAACCTTATAATTACTGTAAAACTTTTTCTGAATTTCACCTTTTTGGAGCTGAGCAGCACCAAAAAAGTAATTTATAAATTGATTTTTTTTAACATACTGGTTTAAAAGAGTTAAATACAGGCATTTCATATAGTTCCAGAATGTCTAAACCTACACATGGCTACAATACAGACAGATATATTGTATTTACATCATAGTAAAACATGATTAACATGTAAATCAACCCATTCATGGGTGGACAACCAGTCTGGTGGTCATTTATAACCAAGACATTTATATTGTGAGTGATCCAAAACATCTGAAAGGGCGTCACTATAGTGAATTTCTTCTCTCCCTCATTTTCTAATAATGCAGGTCGGAATGAGCTCATAGCCAGGTACATCAAACTACGGACCGGGAAGACGAGAACTCGGAAACAGGTAAGACCAGAACGGTGTGCTGCCAGGGGTGGGGGTGGGGCGCCGAATGGGGCGCCACAGGTGTCAACCTCTCACAGAAGTACAGTAGCGTTTAAATTTCCACAGTTGCCACAGCAAAAATAAACATGGCCAGTAAACATGTTTACGATCAGAAAGATTATTCCTCGCAGGGTGTGTGACGAGCTCTTCCTTCATCCATCAAACACTGACTCAGTCCAAACACCCCTGAATTACACCGTCCGCTTCTCGCAATCAGGACTTCTAATTCCTGATAAATGAAATGGCTGATTCTTGTAGTCAGGTGGCCTGATAACGAGCAGCTTTGATGGTGATCCTGTAACAGGAAATTCTCCGTATGATCAGTGACCAACAAACCAGGGTCTATAGACCTTTGTTCCTGTAGATGTACGCACAACAGAAAGTAGGAGTCTCTCTCTCTCTCTCACACACACACACATACACACAGAGTTTTAAGTGTTTCCTGTCTGTTACTTATATACAAATAACCACATTTATTAGAGCAACCTTTTCTCTTTGAATTTGTTGGTACCTTTTTCCATGAGCACTATCAGAAATTGCCCCTCCATAACTCTGCATCACCAGAGTTCAATAGAAGCTTAATTGTGCCACAAACTACAATTTAGTACTGCCTGCTGGTAGTGAAGGTAGAAGACTGTCTAAAGAATGTCTTTTTCCTGTGAAATGCACAAGCCGGTTCTGTTTAAATTGATGAAAACGTTAATACATTACTGTTGGCAACTCTTGGAAAGGTGTGGAACTATTTCATCGTTGCCTAATTTTAACGTATGAAGCTGTTTTGATTTGTCTGCCTAAATGTCGAGATGTTCTTCTTTTCACCTAAACTCAAAAGCTTTATCTGAACAGTGTAAAAGTTGAATATGTTGAACAACGTATGGCTGCTGAAACCGAACAAGAAGCAGTTTTATTCCCGGAAAACTGGCTTCTGGTTAGATTTGGTTGAAATGAGATGACAGGTCTGTCTCTGGCCCGTCACCAACACAACACTCACCAGTTACTGCTGCCCTGCTGAACGTTTCATGTGAGAATATTAATCTGGATCTCTGTAAAAGTCGGAGACTTGCTTGGCTGACGAAATGCCCCGCCGGGCTCCCATTATAATACTAGAATGGCCGATTCTCATTCAGCACACAGCAGAACACATCTGGGTGCTTTTAATTTGCGCTAAAGGCCTGCATCCTCCTTAATCAGTTCACTTAAGTGGCGACGACACGCAGCGTGACGCTCTATTGGTGGGAGATGCTCCTGTTATGCACATGACCTCCTTTAATTCTTCTGAAAGCAAAAATTTACTTCTTTTTGGTTTTTCTTGTTTATTTTCATTTTCTCTGTTTTGAATGGAGGTGTCTAGTCACATACAGGTCTTAGCAAGAAAGAAAGTTCGAGAAATCCAAGCTGCCATTAAGGTACGTCTGGCTTTGCCCAGTTGCAGGGGGCTTTTCATTGCCATGGTTACAGGCTCTTCCTTTGTTTTCCTCCCCTCCCCTACCCTGCAGGTGTCTAGTCACATTCAGGTTCTTGCCAGAAGGAAATCTCGTGAGTTTCATTCCAAGCTAAAGGTATGCGCTTTTCTGCTTTTGGGCTTGTTGGTTGCTGTGCGTCTTAACTTCCTGTTTCCCGTGGTGAGAGTGAATGCCTGGTGCCCCTGAACCCCCCCCCAACACAAATCCGCTACTAACAACAGTCTGTTCGTGTTTCCATATTTCTCCCACACAAAAACCACCTCCTTAATCCTTCCCTCACCTACAACCATATGCTGTCTCTTTCTGATTTCTGTCACCTGCTTTTAGAACAACTCAAATACATCCATTAATTAAATTAATAAAGTTCCTTTATGAGAAACAAAGTTCTCCTAGTAAGTTTCTTTACCAATCAGCAAGCTTAATAAGATTATGGCTAAAACCAACGCTAACAGCTCAAAATATTACTGCTAAATCCACGTTTCATTGCCAGTGTCTATGCTACTATACTGCTGATGATTCCCAGTGCATCCAGTGACATTTAGCCACAGGAAAACATTAAGTCTTTGACCAACTGGTCACTGGTTCCATTAGAATCACTGTTATTATATGCAAAATATTGGGAGAGAATAACAGAAGGCAACTTTCCTGAATGTAAAGTCAAGGATGACCTGCAGGGTCACATTAGACCACATGTCCAGAGGTCCAACTGGCCAATAAAATGGCCAACTCCAGACTAACGTGGATGTTCAGAGGCATGCTGGCGCTGGCTGTTCGTGAGCGGCTGAGAGCTGAAAGTACGGTGAAATGGGTTCAGTAGCGGCTGGCTGTTTTCTAAAGGACTCATTGCTCTCTTATAAATCTGTCACTAACTCAGGCCTCTCACAATGCCGCGGCTGCCGTCCCCTTTCCTTCCTCCCTCTTAGACGTCATCAGTTTGTAGTTTTTTTCTCTGTGTTTTTATCCATTAAAAACTAAAGAAGGGTTGTTGTTCTTTAAAACTTGCCCATATTTTAATTAACGGTTGGGTGTAAATTGTGTTTTTTTCCCCCCTCATGTACAACCAGTTATTATTTTCTGTGTTACTAATTCTGTTCTGTAATTTTGAAACTATTCTGGGAGCCACATGTGTGTTTTCCGGGATGTCAAGTGAAAAACAGATTGATAATCCTTAATTAACCTGTGTGAATGTACACGAGAGTCTGTGTTAGGAAACAGACTCAAATAGCTCGCCACATGAAAGGCGCACCTTTCAAGGGCAGAAAAAAAAGCAGCAGCGTCGGTACGAGTCCCTGCCTTTTCTCATTTTAAAGCAAATTATGGTTCAGGGGCAAAGAGAAGCACAAGTGTGCCCTTCATATGAGGGACATGATTGAAAACCTGCTGTCATTGTGGTGGAATAACACTCATTTGGTTACTGCTGCCTAGCTTTGATCTGATGGGATGGTAGTAATCCACATGTCCCCGATGTTCAGTACACACGTGGCGATGGCCGATCGTCCAAATGAAAGTAAACTTCTTCAAACTTTGATGTTGAGTAGAAGCAGATGTTGAAAGTGAATTCCTGTTTGTTTGCATTCAGGTCACCAGTATGGTAAGTACATTTCAGACATCATTCCTGCTTCTACTGGTGGCTGCCTCCTTCCTCAGCTACTAGTTAATGCATTTGTGTTGTTTGTTTGTGGTGAATCAATGGCTGCTGTCCACTCTGTTCCCTCTCCGCCATCATTCCGAAGCTTGGCTTTACTCCTCACGTGGCTCTTAACTGCACGGACACCTTCCACTGCCGTTAATGTCAGCGATAGCTGAGATCTATCTTAAGAAATTCAGGGCTTCCCCACCTGCTTTTGTCACCGTTGTTTGTGTCAATAATTCATTGTGCTTCCTTGTACAACCATACACATAAAAATCTTTTTCAGCAATGTCTCAAGTCCACTTGGGAAATACTTTAGTGTTTAGCTGCTTGTTGACATGTAGGCAAAATCAGCCTTAATGGAAGTGCTTTGTTTCCGACAGCTTCACCAGTAGCTTTCGACCACAAACAGACTTCCATTAAGGGCATTCCTGGGCCAGTTATTGTACACTGGAATCCATGGATACATTCCTTTAAAAATGTTAACATTAAAGAGCTGCATAGATTCATCCCCTTTTAACCTGCTGGCTTGTCTGTTGTTGTCAGTGGTGCTTTCACTGTGTTGTTGTGAGTCTGGTTGTTGCCACTCGTGTTCATAACCCCCCCCCCCCTTTGTGTGTGAGTGCTAAGCCTTTTGTGACTGCTGTTAAAGGACCAAGCAGTGAAAGACAAAGCCCTGCAGAGCATGGCCTCCATGTCCTCAGCTCAGATCGTCTCTGCCACAGCCATCCACAACAAGCTGGGCCTGCCAGGCATCCCGCGCCCGGCCTTCCCCAGACCAGAGGTAAACCCCCTCACACATGGCAGCCAGCCACAAAAGCACTCCGGACAGATTGCACTGCACACTCAATAAAAAAAAAAAAAAGCTCTCCCGAACGTGGAACATTTGATTTGGTTGTCGTGTGAACAGCTGCTCACGTGGATGACCTTTGGCCTTTATTCTCTCTGTCTGTGTGTAGTTATGGCAGGGTATGATATCTACCGGTCAGCCTGGCTCCTCACAAGAGTGAGTATTACACCTTCTCTACGCTGAGGATTCAGAAAACACTGCTGTGGAACCTTCTTCAGAGTCTCTCTCCCCCCCAGTATCAAGCCTTTCACCCAGCAAGCCTATCCCATCCAGCCAGCGGTTACAACAGCTCTCTCAAGTGAGGCTCATTCTGTTTCAGCTAAAACCATTTCACTGAAATTTGATGTAAGTCTGAGGTTTGCTAACGTTGGACTGAAGTGAACTCCAGAACCTCCACCTCTGCATGCATCTTACTCCAAATCTGGGAATATTGGAATTGGCAGATTGATGGAGAAGTGAAAATGTCTGTGAACCTGCTTCAGTTTAGCTCAGCAAGGTTTTCAAACACTTATGAGCTCAATTGATAAAATGTCACGAGGAAAAAGAAAACTACCAACTTCACAAGGTTTACCAGATATTTGAGTGCTAGTTAATGGTAAATCTTGGGTCAATTATGTATTAAATTACGATCCATCGGGTCGTTTATGCATCTCTTCGGTACACGCGGCTTTGATTGTGTGTTCTGCTGTTGCTGCAGGCTACGAGCCCACCACAGCCCCCACTCCCACGGCACCAGCGTGGCAGGGCCGCTCCATTGGCACTTCCAAGCTCAGACTGGTGGAGTTCTCTGCCTTCTTAGAACAACAGAGAGATCCCGACTCTGTGAGTTTTTCTTTTTTTATTTTCGGTACTGCACAGAACCACACCGGACATCAATCCTACTGTTAGCTTACATCTGCAGTTTTTGTCTTTGCCCTGCAGGCTGAAAGCTTTCAAACTGGGGTTCAGACACGCGTTTTCATGCATCATAATCTGTATTTTGCTGAATGTGGATGACCGTAGAGGTGCTGCAGAAGGTGCTTTTTCTTGTGTGGTCTCACCCCGTGTTTGTCTCATTTCCTCCACAGTACAACAAACACCTGTTTGTGCACATCGGACAGACCAACCACTCCTACAGCGACGCCCTGTTGGAGTCGGTGGACATTCGTCAGATTTATGACAAATTCCCAGAGAAGAAAGGAGGGCTAAAGGAGCTGTATGGGAAAGGCCCCCAGAATTCTTTCTTCCTCATAAAGTTCTGGGTGAGTTTTGCCAGATTTTTGCCGGTCGAGCGCGGCGTAAACTTATCAGCTTCAATATCGCTGTGGTCCGGTAGACACGGCGGACGCTCGGCACCAACAGCCGGTTCAGGTTTATCTTTAGTGATTAGGTGTAATCAGGCTACCCAGAGAAGATTGCTCTCTTAATGTTGGCAGAATGCACTCGGCTGTATTTGGACTTGCATAGCAGGAGAGCTTTTGATCAAAGCGCTCACTAATTCAATGTAATGTCTCCAAACAATGGAGTGACCTGGTTGCACTCCTAATGGCTGTTTAAACATTGCATGTATTTCCTCGCCGATGCAAAATGCTAACTAGCGGCAGCCAACAAAGTAGGACCTTATGTACTTGGACCAAGTCCCCTCGAATTCCTTTTGAAGTGACCGTCCAATCTAAATTTCAAATGAAAGACAGAATCTGCACAATAATGAACATATAACTGCTTTGCTTAATGAAGGAGGAGAATGTTGTAGGAGGATGTCTCCTCTTTTGTATCCATAATGAACAGGATGTTGAGGGCATAGAAAGGCTGCCCTCCGTGAGCGGACCCGCTCAACCTTGTAAATCAGTCTTTTAATGTAACTTCATTTAATCCTCTTTACAGTCTTCGTCTCCAGTCTGGACACATTGACATGCATATCTGCTCTGCCGTGATCTTTTAATTTGATACCAGCCGCAAATGTTTCATCTCAGCGGCACAGAAGATGTATAAAGTTTAGGGATTATCTTTAGCTTTATCAAAGCACAGATGTTAATCTGATGAGAGTTCCACATTATCAGTACAGCCCTTTTCATTTATGTTGTCAACAAAGCTAATCTTTACCATGTACTTTAGGGTTTATATTTACTATTTATCAAAATAGAATCTACAAGTCTTTCATTTTAAGGTCAAACACTTTGTTTTTGTGCATATTAATTCACATATCACTGCGTATTATTTGACCTCTAATGTGTGCAGATTAGGTTTATGGAACAGCTATAATGGCTCTTTAACATATAAATAAAGCTTAAAACAAGGCTCAGTGATTGTGGAAGTATAAAACAATCTCTAAACATACATCAGTAGATGCTAATAAGCTCGGGTCAAGTGGCTTCTATCCATGTGACGCGTTGGAGTAAAGAGGAGGGGAGGAGGGTGCAGAGCTCCAAACACATTTGTGATGTACAGTGAAATGAAAGCATCAATCACTGGTCAAGAGCCAATAAAAGCTGCATTCATATTTGTCAGAAGAGCACAGCTAGAAAAAGAATCGCTCCATCAGTATCCCAAGCACCTGGCAGCATCACATACTGTAGGCGTGCTCCTGTTTTTGGGCTTATGTGAACTGACCTTAAAACAGGCAGCTGTAAGCAGGAACTGCGCTGATCCCACACTGTCATGGGCTGCAGTCAGTTCTGCTCCGCTGCTCTCATCTCGGGCTCCTCAGCGGAGTACGTAACCATTTAATGTTATCTTGGACGCAGACTTGGCGTCTTAACTGGGGGCTGTAAACGGCAGATGGAGGAAAGTGTCATCAGCATAGTAGGAGTTTACCTCCTGAATGCAAATAACATCCTCTCAACTGTCTCCCAGGCTGATTTAAACTGCAACATCCAGGACGATACCGGGTCTTTTTATGGGGTCACCAGCCAGTACGAGAGCTCGGAAAACATGACCATCACGTGCTCGACGAAGGTCTGCTCCTTCGGCAAGCAGGTGGTGGAGAAAGTGGAGGTACGAGCTCAAGTCCCGCCGGTCAGAGCAGGTTGTCTGTGTGTTACATTTCACTCACTCTGCGCTGTCCCCCCCCCCCCTTTCCCCAGACCGAATACGCTCGGTTCGAGAACGGCCGGTTCGTCTACAGGATCAGCCGATCTCCCATGTGTGAATACATGATCAACTTCATCCATAAGCTGAAGCACCTGCCTGAGAAATACATGATGAACAGCGTGCTGGAGAACTTCACAATCTTATTGGTAATCAGATCACTGAGCGGATCCCTCACTGGGATTACTCTACTTGTGGCTGTCAGGATGCATGGGTGGCTCCAGTTAACTGAATGTGTGTGTGTGTGTGTGTGGGGGGGGGGGGGTTCTTCGTGCTGGTGCTGCATTGCTTTCATTCCACAGCGGATGAGACCTGGTGTGAGGAGCCTCATTATCTGCAGGGGAAGAAAAAGGTCTTTAAGGGTCATTTGCTGATAGAAGATGGAAAATATGCAGATGATTATTTTGTAATTACAATTAAAGAACTCCTCAGCGATGCTCAAAACTGCTGCTCTCTTCCAGGTGGTGACGAACAGAGACACCCAGGAGACGCTGCTGTGCATGGCCTGTGTTTTTGAAGTTTCAAACAGCGAGCACGGCGCCCAGCATCACATCTACAGACTGGTAAAAGAATGAGAGGCTCCCCACGTACACACACACACACACACACTCCCCCCACCCCCACCATCGGCCTCTTTTCATAGAACTACCAACCTCAACACAAGTGGCAGTGCCTCTACCTGAATGCTGAATGTCCCCCCCCACCGATGCTTTTTGCTCACGGTATCGGGTAAAGTCAGATCTTATAAAGGACTTTTGATATGTGTTTGTTATTCAACTGCAGCTGTGATTTGCGGTACAGTTGTTTTATGTTTAAATATGGGAATTCTTGTTTAAAGTATGTTGAGTTGGTCTCTTTGGGTATAAAATGTGGCTGTTTTTAGAGGATTTACTAGCTTGATTTGGTAAATGGAACTGTGTGTCATACTGCTTTGTTCTGTAAAGAAAAAAAATGGAGTCTGACCTTGGCTATCAATATCCTTCTGTGGTCTGTGTAAAATGTTTGAGCGTGTTCTGTACGTCTGTAGTAATTATTTTGTGAGCAAACGTGCCGACAATATACAGACAATAGACTTTCCAAAGATGCGAACTAACAACACAATTTTACAAAAACGATGCTTGGACACGATTATACTACAAATTTGGCTCTAAATGGTGTCTTTTATTTTGTTTGATGCACTCCAGGTCCTACAACAGTAAGAGAATGATGCACTGTGAACAGACCCCTTGACCCCCCCCATTACTGTTGACGTCTCAACCACATTTTGGTGGATGAAGACTTTCAGTGTTGATAGAATGCTTTGATCTATGAGAGGAAATTCTCTGACCTGCCTTTGCAGTGCTTTTATTTCCAGTAAGCTAACAATACAACCTCCCCCCCACTGTTGAGTACCAGGAGGTCTCTGCCCCTCCGAGTCAGAATTCCATCGCTGTCCGGGTCCAAACTGCCTTCACGTGTATTTCTGTGGCCTGCACCAGTCCCCGCCTTAAACATGTCACAGCTGGCGTGAGCGCCAAAAGACGCCACTCACACTGTGACCACCGCCAGGAACGATGGATTCAAGAAGTTCACAAAGTCTACCGAAGCGTAGGCGTCCAGTGCCTTAGAAGACGCTCTGACGTTACCTGCCGCCGCGTTCCATCGGAGGTTTGTGGACGGAGCGGGCGGAAATGGACGACTGGCGTTTATGTGGCACGTGTTCACCGCTCTTCTTCGGTACGCTCTCAGAACGATGGCGTCGTTGCTGTTCACACTGGGCGAGTTAGCAGAAGGGTCGCGGGTCGAGGCCTGTTTCTGGTGGTTCTGAAATCAGCCTTTCTAACAAAACACAAACAAAAACTGCCTTTGCTGTTGAGGAAGACCAAAAAAAAACCCACACAAAGACGCAGTGGAACTTTGGATCGTCCTGCGTGCCAGAGAGGAAGTGCCTTTGCTTCAAAGTGTCCAGCATCAAAGCAAACAAACGGAAATTAAAAATTAATCCCACAAGACCAAAAATTAAGCGCAAGTGAAACCAATCACCGCATTGCCTTTTTCTTTTCTTATTTTCAGAGGATTTTATCGACAGCAGGGAAAATCTGGTGGCGTGAACGAGCGATGTGTTATATTTTCTTTCAAAGCCTGTATGAGGTGACAACCTGTTGACTGTGTTCCAGATCAGCACCTGACAGACCTGCTGATCACCTACAGCCACTGACTGCATGCAGGCGTCAGCGCACAGAGACCATGCAGCCGGCTGCTGCTCGCACACTTGCAGGTTCAAGTGTTTGGGGAAAACACTTCTTTTTTTTTTCTTTCTTTTTCTTTTTAGCCCGTCTTCAATCTTGTGAAATAAGAAAAAAAAAACAGATTTTGAAAGAGCTGTGATGTCAATTGAACAGAGACCAAAAACAAGCGTTAGTTTCAACAGTACAAACTTCAGCAAAAGTGCGATTGAATCTGAAAAATAGGAACGTTGACGAGGCCGCCGTGGTTAATGTTTTCACTGTTGGGGTGGCAGCTACTTTCACACTCGGTTATAAAAAATGAAACTAACTACAGACAATATGTGGTGAATGCACATGAATTCAATCATTCAGTATTTTCTCACAGTTCCGGGGAGCTGCGGGGCTTTAATCTTTTTTTGTAACTTTATATCTGTTCAAATGTATTGATCCAGATGTTCCTGTTTACCTGTTGTTCTTGTATACAGTTGTATTGGTTTTGTGACAACACTGTTTGTATATTGCAAGCCTGATAAGATGATAATACTGTTGCTGCTGCGCTGCTGGTACATTGTGACACGATTCAACGCTACAACTGCAGGACTGACGTCTTTAACGCGCTGGACCCAGAACAGACGCGCGAAAAGAGGAATCGTGCTACAAACGTGAGAGGTTTCGCTCCGGAGTCGGTCCTGGGACTTTTCTTTGTTGGCCATTTTCACCACTCTGTGGCTTTAAAGTGATTTCTGCCCCCCCCCCCCCTCCCCCAAGTTCACACATCAATATCAAACACACATTTGAGTTACATGTCTAGAATTGTTTTTGTAAAGAAAGAGGGGGAAAAAAGACAAAAAGGTGCTTTGTACAAAACTGTATCTTTGCTCTTCTTGGTACAGATGTGTGATATGTTTTCGTATTCATGACGGTTAAAAATTGTTGGAGCACAGGAGAAGTAAAGCAGCTCTGCGGTGTTTCTGTGTTCTGCATATAGTCTTGTTTGTCTTTGCTCCATGACATTATGATGCCTTCTTGATAATAGTAGATATTTTGTAGCTTTCTAGATACTTTGTATGTACGCAATATTGAACTCAAATAAATCTGAGAAATCAAAATCTGTGTCCAAAAAGGTATTGATATTCTGTTGTTTACATCTAAGTGTCTTGTGAGCTCCCAACTGTGTCCGTCTGGTCTGCAAGAGGGGGGTAACCTGTCGCGGGGGCGGGGCTTTGCTGCTACAAGTTACACCCACTATACACTCTTCTTAAAGGGATATGATCACAAATAGGGAGCTGCACAAACGTCAATGTTTCTACGCGTTCTTTTAATGAATTTATTCAAAGGCATACAAATATTTTTATTACTGTTTTTATTAGGTTAAAAAACCCAGTAGGATGTTATGAATACGAAAAGAGCAAAGTCATAAACCGGAATTGGAAAACTTTATTGTCCGTTAACCTATTCATCTCAACAGGAAAACCATCCTTAACATATCGCTCATCATTATTAAAGGGTGAGCCTCAGTTAATGGGTCGCTGATTGAGGCGACAGATTAAAGACTATGTTGCTGAATAAAAATATCACTTGGAGAGACATCCGAGGACTTGTTTTATTGGTGAAAAACGGGACGTTCCTCCGCAAATTGCGAGGTAATACAAGGTTACATCCCATAGTAGGTCGCTTTCTAATCAAAGCCCCTTGGCTTCGGTCGTCAGCTATGATCTTTGGAAAATCCTATTCCTATGGAATCTGGAACGTCATCAAAATGTAACGGGATCTTGGGATTATCAACATTTTCTGAAAATTTAAATCAAAGCGGTTTATAAACAAACGCCTGCTGTCACGTAACCACCTTGGCAGACGCAATAAAATATGCTGGCACTTATATTCTGGATCCGATCCACCATCGTTTGGGTTTTTGAGATTTCCTGCTTATTTCCTGTTTTGTTTTTGCTTTTGGCGGGTCTCGTTTGACATCTCGCGTGGTTCAACGTGAAATACGCAGCTATACACCACGCCCCCTTCGCGGGCCTTCCACCCGAACGGATACGCCCCTCTCTAGACGCGTTTACGTGCAGTAACTTCTGAACAACAGTAGGAGAAACCTGCGAGCCCTGTTTTAACACACGGATGTAGTTACAATAAACCACCACCAGGTGGAGACATTATAAATGCAATGACCTCTCATGGTGGAGAGGAACGCAATGAACTCTACAATAAAACGAATTTAAACGAACAAGTTTATAATTGTATGGTCGGTTGGCTCCTGATTGTTAGAACATTACAAAATTCACCAACAGAGTGAGAGAATTACTTATTCCGTAATTCAGACATGAGTGGTCACTATAATGTATGAAGTCTAAAACGAGTTTGGAGCCGTGAATAGTTGTTTGTTTTTTTAATTTTTTTTTGTAACATTACATATATTTCTATTCCACCAAACAGTAGTAGTAGTAGTTATAGTAGTAGTAGTAGTAGTAGTCGTAGTGATGGTGGTATTATTATTATTAATACTACTACTACTACTACTACTAATAATAATAATAATAATAGTGGTGGTGGTGATTATTTTTATTAATAGTAGTAGTACTGTGTAAATATAATGTGAATATATAAATGTAATGTAAATATGTAAATATACATCCTCTTTGTATATTCCAAATCCTGTTCTATTTGATTTTATCTTATTTTTCTCTGCGTGCTCTTGCTGTTGTTGCACTGTAAATTTCCCCGTGTGGGACAATAAAGGATCTGAATCTGAATCTGAATCTAGTTATAGTAGTAGTTATCGTAGTGGTGGCGGTGGTATTATTATTATTGTTAATTTTATTATCAATTTTATTGCTATAAATTTTATTTATTTATGTTTCTGTATTCCGATAATTCCTCGTGGTGGTGTAATCCCGATAGCGGCCTCGTGGGGGCGCAGTCAAGCGTTTTCTGGACTCGCCCTCCCAGTAAAAGTGCCCAGAGGGACTCATGGACTTCCAGACCTGCTCGAAGTTTGGAGCGCGGCGCGCACGCACAGCTGGGAGGCTGCACTTGTCGTGATGTGCTGATGCAAACATGTTGCAGTGAAAACCACCTCTTCCCAGTTTACCAGACACTGACGATGGAGTCAAAGGAAAGAAGGATTTCAGTGTTCGTCTGCCGAGAGGAGAAGCTCGTGTTCGGCGTGTCCAAGCGCACAACATGCGCCGATGTCGTCAAAGTTCTGCTGGAGGACCAGAACTTGCAGCGAGGCACCGGGGCGCTCTCCGGGTGCGCACAATCTCACCGCATCGTGGAGAAATGGCGAGGATTCCAGAGAGTTTTACCCGACAGGACGAAAATATTACGGCTTTGGGACGCGTGGGGGGACGAGCAGAGGAACGTGAGGTTTATGTTGGTGCGCGGAGAAGCGTCGTGGGCCGACCGCAGAGCCCGGAGCGCCGAGGCGCGTGTGGTCCTCAGCAAACAGAGCCCGTCGGTGAGCGGAGGGGCGGCGCAGGCCCCCGCGAGGGGCATCTCCCCCGAGAAACAGCGACGGGTGGTCAGAAAAGCCTTCAGGAAGCTGGAGAAGATCAACAGGAAGGAGAAGAAGAGGGCGCAGAATGACGCGTCATCCGCGGAGAGGATGGAAACTTTGGCCCATCTCGTCATTTCCCAGGACCTCACGGTTCGCCAGCAGATCCAGAGGATCGCGGAGCTGGACACAGAGATCGAAAGCTGCGAGGCCAGAGTGCATCTCGACAGAATTAAGAGACACGGGATCAATTACGTCCAGGACACGTATTTAGTGGAGGCCGCCTCCATCCCAGCGGGGGGCGACGGGCGCTCCGCCGACCTCCTGACCTCGATGGAGGAGTACGCGTGTCTGATGGAGAAGGTGGTTCGACTGCAAGAGGAGCTGAGCGGGAAGGAAGCCCTGGTGGAAATCATCTCGCTGCAGCTGCGGGAGGAACTGGACCACAGCTGGATGCGGCGGAGGAGAGAATCCCAGGACGCGTCGGCCCCCAGCAGCACCGTGGGGGACGCAGCAGGAGGAAACCAGCTGCTCTTGGAAGCAGACAGGATCCGGACGGAGCTGGACGCCAGCTCCTACATCGGCCTCCGCCTCTGCTCGGATCTAGAAGCCGTCCGGGCCAACCTGGAGCTGGCTGAGGAGATCTGCGCCGCCATGGAGGAGGAAGTGAGGGATTTACTGGAGAGGGTGGAGGTTCTGGAGGCGGACGCAACGACCGGCGGTGAGGAGGGATGCAGCCTGGAGGGGGAGGACCTGAGGGGCGCCGTGGAGAGGAAAGGGGGGTGGGAGGAGGCCGGAGCTCTGGCCAAAGGTCCAGACACCATTAACGACGACGACTCAGACACTGGCCTAAGTTCCCTCCACAGTCAGGACTCAGACAGCCTCCCAGTGTGGGAGTCACCAGTTTAACACAGAAAAACAACCTTCTCATCTCCGGGATTAGAAGCTGATCCGTAATTAACTCAGACTGGAGTTCTTGTGCTGCTCTCTTCTTTTTTCTTCCATTAAACCTTTTTCAAAAGTCTGCTTTAGTTCCTTCTTTATGTGTGTGAATCTGAACTTGTGGGCTGTCCTGTGTCTTCCTGACGTCTCCGGAAGGTTTCTCCACAGTTTTGGCCATTTTGAATCCATCATAACCTGTCGAACACTTGGAGAAATGCGGAATATTTATGGATAAAGACGCATGAAAAGGAGAGTGAAACTAGCCTGAGTGCTGATACTGAGATGAGTGACATGATGATATGTCAGAGAGCCTCCCCCCCCCCCCCCACACACACACACACCTCTGTTTTGTTTGTGGAATTGAGGTCGCCATCCGTGTCAGACAGGAGGAGACGGAATTCCAGCCCTCGCTCTCCTTCCCGCTCTCATGTGGATCTGATTTCTCCACTTTGTCACGCAGAAGAGCCCAAATTCTCCTCATCACTTCATCTCCCAACTTCTCAGGGGAGCGTGTGATCAGATTCCTCCTCTTTGTTTCGGGGGGGGGGGGGGGGGGGGTCTTCCCACGGCGCTGAATAGTTGAAGGGGAAGGTTCAATTGAGCGGAGTTCCTCCAAACTTCTGGAGCCACTTAAGAGGAAATCCAGGAATGTGAAGTGTCCTTGAAGGTGGGTTCACCCAGCGGGACTGACTAAAAGTGATGGACCGCTTCAGAAATGCTGGTGGGATCCACAGTTTTTGGATCCACTTGGTCTGATTATTGATCCTTGGTCATCAAAAACTTTCCAGGCCCTCGAGCGGTGGACAGTGTTTGTTCTGGGATCAGAGCTCGCAGGTGATCTGAGGTTAAAGTTGAGTCTCGAGAAAGTGAACAATCGACGTGTGTGTGTGTTTGTGTGTGTCTCCTGACTCAGTGCAGATGATCCAGACCTACAGATGTTCTCCAGAGGTCGAGTGCGGGAAAACCTGAAGGTCACCTTGAGGAGAGGAAGCCTCTCAAGGGTCAGTTTACTGCTCTGCTACTCTTTGGGGTGATTCAGGTCACCGAGGTCACCGAGGTCACCGTCAGCAGAGCAGCTCTGCCACAGGCAGCCTAAACAGAGGTCGAGAACGACGTGCACATAAATATCATGCGCACGAAGCCCCTGAGAGAACGAAAAGGAGCTGAATTAAAATGATTTCTGACCATCTCTCTGTCCGTCCGCACTTCAAACACGGGGAGGACGTCCTCTCGTTAACCACGCTGGAAACGAGGGGTTTTCCGCCTGTCCGGGCGAATTCTTCACATGTCAGGAGAATAAATTAACTTCTTTTAATGGAACAACCTGCCTAATCCCTGGAATGTGTCGCTCCGAGTTCATTGTTGGATCTGCTGTGAAGTCGTTAATGAAGGCGTTGACTGGAGAGGCCTGCTGCTAACTGCTGGTGTGAGCTCATTAGAGCCGGTGGTGCTGGTGGCAGGTGTGTTAATCCTGGGAGGCCGGGCGCTGACCCCCGCGACCCGGCCGCCGGGATACCGGACAGCCTCTATCTAAAGGTCTCCTGGCCCGTCGCACGCTGCGGGAGGATGGAGGAGGATCTCAGCTCTGACGCTAACGGGGTCGTTTCTGTGGGGGGTTCACTGAAACGTCTGTTTAACTTGTTCTGTCACGCTTGTAAAAAGCCAGAAATGTAAACATCTTCATACCTAGGATTTCTGATTTTGATAACACTTGCTCAACAGCCGAGCCGAGGGACACAAACAAAACAAGAAGAACCTGCTGGCCTCCTCAGCGTGAGGCGCTAATTAGCATGTAGCGACTTGCACGCACAGCAGGAAGCTGCGAACAACAAGCGTTGTTAAGTCAGACGTCCTGAGCTGAATGTACATATCTGCCTTCGTCTTTTCTCCTTCCTCTCCAGCTAGAACAAACAAATTTGCTGGACCCTTTCAGCAGATTCATCTGAGACGATCTTCCAGTTACTGAGTTACTGTCAGACGTGTCGTCTGACACGTGACACCTGGTCTGTAACCTAAAGCCGCCCTGCAGGGCCGTTACAGCCACGCCGACGACAGACCGAGACCCGAGAGACTGAAATATAGATGGGAATGGTCGGAATGAGTCTGCCTGGAACAGCTTCACCTCTGAGACGAGAGGCTCCTCGCCTCGTGTGTGTTTAGAACTAAACGGTTCGATCGCTGCTCTGGTTTGGGTGATCGCGCCGCTGCCTTTGTCATCTTTGTGTTTCCAAACCACCTGGATGCAAGATTATGTCACCATTTTGAATCTTTGTGAGCCAAAAAAAAACAAACCCCATTCGAAATCACAGCGCCGACATGCTAATGATTAGCCTGATATTAGCTCCTCCTCAGCACAGTAAAGGCGTTTGATCCAGACCTCAGGACAAGTCGACAGCTCATTCACCCAAATATCCTCCAAATACAGGTCTTGTCCATTTCTCTCTTCTTGGCTACCATAGAGAATATAGCAATGAGCTAGCCTCCATGGAGGGGGCCCATGGCATTATTTTATATAAGTATTGAACTAATATAAACACTATCCATGTGTTACAGTTCAAAAATACATGTTACAGCAATAAATTCGATTTTCCTTTAAAATATCAAACAAAATTGTTAGTTACCACTGGAAAGACAAGCAGCTGATATAACGCAGCTTTAACGCGCGCACACACACACACACACACGTCCTGTTCATCATAAGGAACTGATTATATTGGGTGTGTTTGCCGTATCAGTTACAGAAAATAACACGAAGACCGTCTGGGCGTTCCTGAAATTCCCTAAATTGGCGTCTCTTTATAAAAGGGAAAGGATTCTTCTTTTCTCCACAACAATAACTCCATAACTCAGCCGTCTGATCCTCTGACAGCCGAGGTCGGTCTCCGTTACAATGGGAGCGGATCCATTTTCACCGACTTTGTGGGTCACACGTTTCTCCACCTGCAAGACGTGAAGGAGGAGAAACATGGAGGAGGAGAAACATGGAGGAGGAACATGGAGGAGAAACATGAGGAGAAACATGGAGGAGGAGAAACATGGAGGAGGAACATGGAGGAGAAACATGAGGAGAAACATGGAGGAGGAGAAACATGGAGGAGAAACATGAAGGAGGAGAAATATGGAGGAGAAATATGGAGGAGAAACGTGAAGGAGGAGAAACATGGAGGAGGAACATGGAGGAGAAACATGAGGAGAAACATGGAGGAGGAGAAACATGGAGGAGGAACATGGAGGAGAAACATGAGGAGAAACATGGAGGAGGAGAAACATGGAGGAGAAACATGAAGGAGGAGAAATATGGAGGAGAAACGTGAAGGAGGAGAAACATGAAGGAGGAGAAACGTGAAAGAGGAGAAACATGGAGAAATATGAAGGAGGAGAAATATGAAGGAGGAGAAATATGGAGGAAAAACATGAAGGAGGAGAAACATGAAGGAGGAGAAATGTGAAGGAGGAGAAACATGAAAGAGGAGAAACATGAAAGAGGAGAAACATGGAGGAGGAGAACCGTGAAGGACCTTCAGGCATCACTCCTGCAGCTTCATGTGACCTTTAATAGAAAAACAGTGAATTAACAGTGAACTAGTGTAACGAGGTGTCGGAGCCGCTTGTTTACCTGTCATATCGCAGTAACGTAATCTGCTGTTCAGGTCCATGAACTCAGGAGCTTCTGTCTCAAGGCTGAACCCTAAACCATGCGCAGATGCTTCTTCAAGGTGGAAAACTGAGATTTATTGTGGCTTAAGGTTCAAGCAGCTCCCACAGAAACGTTCTGGTGGTTCCTGAAACGGTGCCTGAAGAGCAGCTGGAACTACTGGGAAAGCTCAGCTCACCTAAGAGCTGCCTCTAAACTCACCAACACACTTCAAAACTATTTAAACCTGAAGTTGTGACTTCATTTAAGAGTTTTATTGAAGGTGTTTTTCTGTTTTGGGCTGAATTTTTATTGAGGCTTTTAAAAGTCACAACAATACGTTTGGATTCAGGTTAAAGAAAAATGTGCTTCTAGCTTCTGGGAAATGAAGGACAGAGGAGAAGAATGACACGTATGTGAGTATAAAAGTGGAGGACGCAGTGGAAAGAGGGTGTTTTGGCTGGTTTCTGATCAGATAAACTCTGTGATTCACTCTGTTCGCCAGCGTGACCTCAGGAAGGCGGCCTGATGGCTGGTTCTACCATAAAATAAGGTATGGAAACAACTCGGATCCTTCACGCGTCAGTCCTGACAGACTGGTTGTTGCTGTGGCAACAATCCAACGTTTTTAGATCACACAAAACAAGAATGTTATTCACTTCATGAAGCTCACGGTTTTCATCACGAGCTTTAATAAGTTATGAGTGATTCCTGAAATATAGGAGAAGTGAAGCAAAAGTGTGGCCGTTTCGTCCCGTTTCACACAGAAATGAGCAGATGGCTGAAATGGGTCCAAGTTGATTAAACATATCGTGTTTCCTGGCCACGTTTTGGTGCCTGAACGTTATTAAATTAGAGGACACCAGAGCCCATCCTGACAGCTGGCAGAGTTCTGACGTTTCCCTTCCAACATAACATTTAAAACATTTACTTTTAAAAACAACCAACAACACTAATATTCTAGATGTTTTTCAGCCATATTAAAAAGGTTTAATTGTTGGCCAGCAACATTAACTTAATTTAGCGTGGTTTAGCTCTCTGCTGCCACCGCGTGGCCATCTGTAGTACAGCAAAAGTTGATTTAAGCCCCTTTTAAAACTTAGGCGTGAAACTCAAAAAATAGTTCCAACTAAAGGCGTTTTAACAATTTCCCTGGAAATTTCATACCTCTGTTGATGTACAACTGAATTTTTATTATTGATAATATGTCATCTTGGTTTATTTTTGAACTGAGATTTATTCCCCTCACGTCTGCACAATCTCCATGAGAATAAGATCCATGTGGTTCCCATGTTGCAAAACTATGTAAAGAATTTTAAAGCACAAATTACATCCCACTGTACTGGTTTTCTTAAAAAAAAATGAAAGAATTTGATAATCACAATGTTACAAGACAGCTCATGTTCAGTGAGTGCGCAGGTTGCTATGGCAACTGTGCGTATGGCCCGGTCAGGCTTTGATGTAATTTCTGTAGGAGGGCTGATGAATGGGCGAAAACGGTGGCGTAATTGATCTTCTCGGGGGCCAGCCCTTCCATTAGTCCCCGTCTCTGTCCCTGCGCGTCCTGCTTTAAGTGCTGCAGCGAGGAGAGCAGATCGATACGCACCTGCTGCAAGTTTAAAGCAAAGATGGCTCCCCTGACGCAGAGGCCTGGAATATATCGCCCGAGAAGACTAAACGCATGTCAACACGTATGGAAAACTCATCGTGTTAAACCCAGAGCGGTTCACGCCCCATTAGTGCCACTTTTGACCATTTCTAGTCAATATTTGTAGTTTTTTAACCTATGTTCTATGTCTATCGTGCACGAGACAGAACCGGTGCCAGACAGTAAATAATAAAGCACATCTCTAAATATATGCACACATTGATGTTTTACTCATTTATTTTGAAACAACAATTTCAAGCTTTGCACAAAAAGATTCGGACGACGCCACCCTGTGCTTTGCGGCTGTGGGAGGAGCTTAACAACGTCACACACCAGGTTCAGCTGACGACTACAGGCCCGATTAAACGATTCAGAGACATCTGAGAGAAGCCGAACTGGAGATCATGACGATACGCGGCGATGACCCATACGCTCCACAGTAAGTCGCTCGTCCCCCACCTCACTAAAAAGCAACCTCAAAAAGGGAAAATTCCAAACTAATCAAACTCATCAGTGAAATAAAAACAGGTGAGGAAACAAGTGGCGCCACGAGAGGGCTCAGCCAAACCCGTCAAATGAAAGTACGACACGGTAAACAATAGTTATTATCGCCTGCGTTTACAGATCCTTTCCCCAAAACAGAAAAATAAATTCCTTTGGTTGAGTAAAAAAATGAAACAAAAGCGAACACTTAAGATTTCCCAGTCTCACGTCCCTCATGTTCTACAGTCAACCAGATGCTTGAGGCTCTAAGGCTGCAAAGGAGGTGTCAAGGCAATATGGTAATGGTGCCCCTGGTGCTCCATGCTGCAGCATGCTGGGAGAAGGACTGGGGGAGTCGGAGAGAGGCGGAGGCATCGAGAGAGGGCCGCTGCGTCCTCACACAGCAGGCGAAGGTGCATCGGGGTCGGGCTCGTTGCTGTAGTTGTTGCTGTAGTGATTCCCGCTGGGGGGGTGGTTGGGCAGGATGTCCAGTTCGTCCACCTGGGGGCCCGGGTGCATCACCACCAGCTGGTCCTGGGGAATGTCGGCCGCCGCTGCCGCCAGGTTGGTGATGGACTTGGACTTGACGCACTGGAAGTCCACGTGGCGGCTTTTGCCCTCCTCCTTTTCCCAGGACATGCGGATGAAGGGCCTCTGGACGTAGTTGTAGATGACCTCTGGACGACCTCCGGGGCGTTTTTTGACCTTTTCTTTATAAGTGGGATAACCTGCCAACATACCCTCAGCTCAGACCGTGTCCACACACACCACAACCACAAAAACAATGCTATGGTGACATCTTCAGCTAGGTCTCGCACCCATTTAGGGTTCAGCTCTGCCTGTTAGTTGCGGGTCAGCCGGCAGCAAACAGGCAGCAAACAGGCAGCAAACAGGCAGCAAACAGGCAGCACGCCCCCCAGGGGGGCGCCGCTGTCGCTAAACAAGAGCACTTCCTGTCCTCACGTCAGCTGTCAGGCGCTGACCTGATCTGCCTTTGGTGTTGGGGACGCTTTTCAATTGTGAAAGTGCCCATTCATTGTGACCGGTTGCTATAGCAACACAGTGGGAAAACAGCTGTGCTCCAATAATGGGAAATAGAGCGACAACTGTGTTTCTGACACGTAGCGTGGCCACAAAGGAGACCAACTGGAACTAACAACACTGGCGGAGGGAGGGTTGCAGTCGTGGACCCTCAGCAGTCGCCCGATAAAACGGTGACTCCGGGTCCTCGGCTCAAACCGTGCTGCAGGTATCAGAAGTGTGAAGCCCACTAACCTTCAATGCCCAGTCTTATTTTCTTCAGTCCTCTCTCCTTTAAGACGGATTTGGCCACGTCTCGGTTCTCGATATACTTGAAAAATCTGTAGAGCTTCGTGCTGTAGATGACTGCAGACAGAAACATGGAAGCAGCTTGAGCTGGACTGTCCGTCCGTGTGTGTGTACGTGCACTGGCCTGTGTGTGACGCACTCTGGGAATACTCTTCTCCCATCTGTGGTGGATACTCTTCATCCCAGTCCACGACATCATCGTCCGTGAGCACGACTATGTGACACTCCCGCTCTCCGCTCTGGGCGCTGGCCACCATCAGAGGCAGGACCATCTCCTCCAAGTAAAACTCAAACTGTCTCCGAGCGCCGTCATTGGACAGCTCGTGCATCAGGGCGCCTGGAGGAAAGGAAAGACGAACGTCATGTGTTTGGAACAGTTAACAGCGACATTAAAGGACATTTGGAGCTGGCGGTTCTCTGGGGAAAGGAGCAAACGCTCACTGAGGTCTCTGCATTTGATGGTGCTGTAGTCGAACGAGATGCATAGATAGTCGCAGGCTTCCCGCAACTCCGGGATGGAGATTCCATCAGGGCAGCGGATAATCCCAGATTTGTAGTAATCCTGTCAATTAGACAGAATTCATATAGAAGGCTGCCATTTCACACACACGCCACGACGTGCGCGCAGCAGTGTGTGTGATCTTCCACACAGTCCAGGTTGCAGCAGGACTGTCTGAACACATCACTGATCTCACTTTGCATCCACCAACACTGACCAGAATCGCTCGGAACACAGTGGAGCTGATGCCCTCGGCCACTTCGTACTCCCCCTTCTCATTGGGACGGGTGAAATTGTGTTCTCTCCCGGAGCCAAACATCCTGAAATAGAGACATTTTGAAGGATTTGCTGCCTTTGCCTTTTTTTTTTTAATATATTAAACGTAATGAGGGAGGACAGAATGTGGCGTACCTGCCCAGCATGGTGTTGGGTTGTGCGATGAAGATGGAGGGATCCACCACGAAGCGCGTGTTGTCCACTATCAGGGTGACTCTTTCTGAGGTCCGAAGGTTTCGGTTCCCGACAGCTGCGCTTGCTCCGGGCTCCTTTGGGTTCTCGTAGACAAAGACCATTTCCCCGACTTCCAAGCTTTTGAAGGTGCCTTCGGTGCTGGACAGGCTGCTGTTGCGACTGCTCACCACCCCGCTGCTGCTCGAGCCGCTGGGTGAAACTCTCTGTGGCCGGGGGCTGCTGGGCCTGGACGATGGGCCGCCATCTCTCTCCCGGTCTGGAGACAGGCAGAGAAACATCATAATCAGGATTTACACCTGTTCTGGCCCTCAAACATCTGGATATGGGAGAAGCAACACAAAAACCTGCTAAACTGACACCTATAATCCCCAAATATTCTCCCCACACTTACCGCTGTTGTGCTGGCGGGTGGGCGAGGTGACATTCCGAATACAGGGGGTGAGCTGGCCTTCCCTCTCATGCGAGGAGTCTCTGGAACGATCGCTGGAACGGCGGCGGTCGCGCGAGTGCTCACAGCCTCCGCTGGCACCATGCAGGCTCATCTTCCTCTGTTCGACCTCCACTCGAGATGCTCGGGCCTGGCTGCTGCTTTTCAAAACAGAAGAGTGAGCGTTCCTCTCTGTTCCTCTGGGCCAGTGGACAGGTTTACTTTACAGCTTTGACACAGACACACACATTTCTGCTGGGAATTTACAGATGTTGGCACATTAGTCTCTTGCTTTTGTTGGATTGAGGGATTTTTTTTTCAATATAGATCGAGTTCATTCAAATAGTTACAACATTATGATGGTTATTTTTCCATTTCCACTGCCAGAAATTGCAATGTGTTAATGCTGATGCTACAGGAACAAAGCAGATCATTTGCTGGGATTTCCAGCCCCCCCTCAAGTCTGGACTCTTGATAATAAACAACCAGACAAGCCAAAAAAAAAGCCTGTGGATCTGGTTTAAAGTTAATAAATGCTGAGCTTCTTCAGAAATGCACCATTTACTGTTTACTATTAGCTGAAAATGTCAAAGTGGAGACCATAAAAGCTTCCTTCTGCAGTCTGTGATTTGGTATTCATATGATTTGGTATTTCATATCACATCAGTGCTTTATATTATATTGGAAACACGTCAAGTCACAAATACGCCTTCAAAGCCCAAACTTACATGCTTGAGGAGACACAACCAGTCCTACCACATTGTGAAACCTAACAAACAAGCAGAGTATGACAAAACTACACAGAATGCACACAAGGGTTATAACATCAGGTTTTACTTTGCTAATCTGATAGAAAAGGCAATTTAGATCACTAGACATCATAAGAGGGAGGTAAATACTGCAAACGCGATCCAAGGTACACGTTTATGTGTAAATACTACATGTTTCTGACCGAGGACGCGGATTCTGGCTCACCCCGAGTGCTTGCAGAACTTCCGAGGTCGGCTGATTGCTTTTTGATCCCAGTTTTCGGTGTCGCTGGAGTTGCTGTCATAGACCTGCAGACGTGCAGCCATCACCCATACAGAGGGGAGTCCGGTCTGGATCTTTCACTGTTCATAATCTGCCAAATGACGACATCAATAAGTCACTTCCAACTAGCACCCCCAAAACACGGGGCCAGCTGCAGTTGTCGGCTAAGAAAAACTGTTTTGTCATGACGCTAAACTGTCCGCCTAAACGCTGTCTGCTGAACTAATTTATAGCTCTCCTTCTCGCTGACTGCTAGTCGAGTACACACCCGAATAAATTGTTTGACAGTGCTGTTAAACTGACTCAGATTAGGTTAGCTAGCCTGCTATGTTAGCATACCTGGCGAAGCTAACGCCAGCCAGCGTGGATATCTCTTCGACAATGACATAAACAGGCTACGGTTTGTAACGGAACTCGCCTATATACGGTCTCATTGTAGTAAAAGTATGAAAAGTTACCTAATTGACAATGGCAACCGATGTAATGCAATCCCAGTCGCTATCCAGCAATCCAACCATGTCGTCTCGCTCAAAACACTGACGTCAGACGTCGACGAGTTGACGCAGACAAAAGAAAAAAAAATAGCGATCGTTATAAATTCTTTCTCTAAATACTCGACTCAAATTCAGGATTCAAATATTCTGCGCTTAATGGATTTTTTTTGAAAAGCTACCTAAAAAGGAAAGATTTGTTTTAGAATTTCATACCAAAAATGGGAAAAACTTTAGCCACGCGTGAAGTCTCGCGATACGAGACGCGAATAGCGTGATTTTAAATATTTCTTTAAAAATACATTTTCTATTTTATTTCTTGCAAAATACACGTAATACACATTCAACGTTATAGTGACAATTATGTGAATGATTTTGCAAATCCAAGGTAGAAGACAACAAACTCTTTCAAACCATAATTTTTATTTCTGTTATGCTCAAAATCGACTTTTAGTCACTCAGTCATACATTTATTAGACAGGTTCAGCGGGAAGATGTATGTTGTTTTCATCCTAACGATTAAAAAAACCCTAATTTTATATATTGTATTTATGAATGCGAATCTGGTAAAAACTACACAGTGTTTTTTTTCCCTTTACTTTTGACTGCATTGGCAGTTTTTGAACGTGACTTTAGCTCAGAAAATGCAAAGTTATCCTGAAACTATACATTCATATAACTGTCATTTTAAATAACGCCACTGTGCACCTATGCATGCAAGTTATGCCGTTCAGTTGGTCCTCATTTTAAATTTACAATATACGTGTATGTTTCTACACGTATATTTAGTAAAAAAAAAACAAAAAAAAAAAACTTTTAAAATGCATGTCTGTGCATATCCTAATTTGTCTTCTATACGTTGAAGGTGGTTTTTATTAGATATAATTCTTTGGTTACACGTGGCAATAAAAATATAAAAAAATATTTAAATAATTTAAAAGAAATAAGTAAACAAAAATCAATATGGATAATAAATTAAATAAAATTAAAACTAATAAATAGAAGGCAGCAGACGTACAATCGGATAACAGATTTTTGGCTTCTCCCCATTGACACGGCAACATTATTTACTTGCATTCAGGTTTTCCACATGTTTGACCTCAGGACATCGTTGGAGAAAAGACTTTTGATATTTCCCGTGTGCGCGTGCTGAGGTTTGGCGCTGACGACAATAACGTCCTTCAGCTTCTCCTGAAGCCAGTCCTGTCGTTCTCCAACTTGTTTGTGTTCCCGGACGTTATGCATGAGCTGAACCTCACTGATGGTTCTTTTCCTGCAGAGACAACAACTACCACGGTGAACTGGAGGACTGAGACAATCATCAGTGAGTTCAGCGGCGCTCGAGAGCAGCGTTTACCTCAGTGGTTTAGCCTCGATGTGTAAACTGCTGAGGAAGAGTATCAGGGTCAAAGTCTCAAAGTGACTCAAGGAAAACATCTTCACTGAAATGAAACCAGGTTGGTTAGAAAATGCCGTTGTCTCCAGCTGAAACGCTGAGGCTGGCCTGCTCCCCCGTCCTTACCTTGTTTTCCTTCTGTATCTGCAGGGAAATTAAAACAAACCGTCGAGGATTTTGTTGAAAAGGTGCCGGTGCGACAAAGAAGTCAAAGTCGTTGGTCAGTCTTTCGTGTGAGGAAGGTCCTCTTCTTTATATACAGGATAGCCCCCTCTAACCCCCTCACCCGACCCCACCCTGCCCCCCCCGCTCATCAATGAGCCATCTTCAGTGTTGATGTTGATGTCACTTTTCCAATGCATTGATGGGGATGGGCATCTGCGGACACCAGCGCTCGCTACTAACTCATCTTTCAACGCCTCTGCGGAGTGGCCCCGTCTGTCTCACCGGTTTTAAACCTCTTACATTTTTTGTGTTCGTGCCTAATACGGCTAATTACTGCACAGTCAGAATGTGTGTATGTCATGTAGCGGAACAAAAGGGAAAACTTAAATTCTTTAGAATTAGTGTGACTGTCAAGCTTAATTTGATGGCAGGGTGATTTCTTTTATAGTTGACCTCATGCAAGGAGCTAAAGGTCACAATGAGATGCACCCACCGGGTGGCCCAACAGAGAAAAGAGGAGATATCTGTGGCGGAAATAGCACACACTGCACCGCACACACCCCCTCTGGATTATCTGAGGGTGGGAAATGTAATCATATTGATATTTATGTCTTTATTAAGTGCGAGAAGTATTTATGGAAGGTGTGTCTATTTGAAAAGCTTTGGTGTTTATGGCTTGTTAGGGAGTGTGTGTGTGTGTTTTCTCTACGTGCGGATTGGCCTCTGTCCACTCTAACTTGCACGCATCCAAAAACCCGTAGGCGCCATTAGTAAAAACTTCATTTGCCTTTTACAACATGCAGTCAACTTTTTTTATGCGGAACGCTGCAGTTTTATGATGTGCGGGTCGTCGATCATCTTGTCTCAGTGTCACACGGTGCATTAGGTAACCACGAAAGACATTTTCTAAATGCGGCAAAGGAATGGCCTTGCCATGACTGAGGGAATAGGCGCTAGAGGATGATCTACATCTTTCTGTCATTATGCTTCCCGGCACAAAAGACAGCACAAAGACTTTGAATTCACTTTCTAGCCTTTCCAAATGTGCCCAAGAGACGCTGCTTCTGAGCTTAAATGTACCCTCAACAATGGTAAAACACCCACACGCTGGTCATGGTGGCTCCTACAACAGCAACAGTCAGCCGTCAGGACATTTTCCCACAACAATAATGTAATGATACAAATATTTGTGTTTTGAATGTTGATGGCAGCATTAAAGTGCAGGAATCCATATATGGGTTTAATGTTTAAATAGGCCGATACACCGGTTCTCTAAATAGGGCCATAAAGGCACCATTGATACAAGCAGCGTCTTTATCAACACTGCTTCATGGTCACAAACAGCACTTGGCGAAACATTTGGCTTCAACTGGGCTAGATTTTATGTGCATGTGTAGAAGTTGCTCCCGTTACCTCATGTGGTCACAATGTGAACCATCTCAGTCATGGAATGCAGCCAGTGTGCAGGAGGGCCTGACATGGATTGATGGGAAGAACGGCACACAAATCATTAAGCGGGGTCACCCTCACGTCACAAAGAAAGTAATGCACATAAAAATTACTCACTTCTTTGAACTATATATAAGTGTGCGGGCTGTAAATAGGGAGCCTCCAAACACAAGGAGGATTTCCAAGAGCTTTCACTGATTTTTCAAAGGGATTAAATCCGCCACCTCATTCGGCCTCATGTGCCGTGTTCTTACATCCACCCTGACTCATTTCACCCTGTTACATGTTTATAAATCTGGAGGACCAACGGGCACCCAGCGGCGCGTTCTCAAAATCTAAAAACTGGGCCTCTTTTTCTGGTGAAATAATGTCACCTCGCTCCAAGATCTCATGTAACAAAACGGGTAAACTTAGATTTGACATCATCCCACCTTCGCCTGTGAAGCTGCACCAACACATAGAAGGCATATCTAAATCATAACGTGGGGATAACAATTTGGTTGTTACGAGCAAGGCAGTAAATCTCTCCCGTTTGTGCTCCGGCCATCTGAGTCCTCTTGGACCTGCTCGGCCTGCTCGCTGCCAGCCCGAATTGGTTGGTTTTTTAATTCCGCTATAAAAACAGATGTGCGTGGACGCCCATGTCAGTCCTGTCAGTCTCGTTTTATGTGCACGCACATCAATCTATCACATGCTTTTGTAATGTCCATCTGACTACCCAGCACAGGTGGCCGCGGTGTCAAGTTAGTAGAAAGCAAACGCACGAGTTTTGAGTCTGGGTGGCCAGCAGGGAGTTCAATGTCATCTTCATCACCATCACCATCATCATCATCATCATCATCATCATCATCGTCGTCGTCACGTGCTCAGCATAATTGTCTCCGAACTACTCGATTTCTTCTCTTTTCAATCTAAAATGGTCTCATGTGACTTCAATGGTGCCAACCCAGTCTTCTAAACGATCATAGTGGGAGGGGGCGGAGTCTATCCCAGCAGACAGTGACCAGGTGAGAGGCAGGAATGCAGGTCACGGGTCCATCACAGGTCACACAACCATACGCTACGAAGCCCATTAGTGACTTGTTTTGTCTTTACTTCTTCTTACAGGATCAAGTCAGACACGCAAACAACATAAACCCTCCAGTGCTAATCAATGACAGGTAACATCAATGTTAAGTGATGATCAAAACCTGTCGTGCACGATTTGTTCTTTGTTTTACCAGTTTTGGGGGGGAGGTAAATAAAAAGTTCCGCTGTTCTCCACACGGGGTCACTGTGGTCCAACATCTGAAGTCAGCAGGAGAAACGTCCTCTGAGTTGAATCACAATTACTCACAGACTCTTCAGCCATAACACAGAATGACAGAATAAACCCTTTGCAATCATACCTGCAATTTAAATATGCTTAATAATGGCATGAGATATTTATTGATTTCATTTCACCTCAACAGAAACCTGCAGATTATCCTGGAATTAATCTGATCCACCACTAAATCCCATAGCTATGATGCAACTGTAGACAGTCCAATGCACTAGATCTTGACCCAGTTTTGTGATCCTTACAGTCAAACAGAGTATTTTGTATGTACCAGGACACGGGACTTGTGTACAGCTCTCTTCTGGTCATCCAACTTGTTTGGCCGGATGATTGTTTTTGTTTCGGCTCATCAGCTACCGAAGATTCCGGAAAACCTTCCAAGGACATCAAACAGGAGGGAAAAAAAATCCATTTACCCTCTTTTTCCATAATCCAAAATTACATAGCCAGGTGGTATGACTTTCCAGGTTCCTCTAAATCCTGGGGTGTGCTGGAGACTACTGAGTGGTGCAGCCTTTAGTCCATCCCCAGAATTCCCTTTATTTGTGTTTTGAGGTACAAGAAATAGACAGATGAGGAGGTCCAGTGATTTCAGAAGGACTTCACCCATCGAGTGTTGAGGATCAAGGACAAGCTGGTGGAACCAAAAACAAATATGTGCAAAATGAAAGCGCCTCAACAAAGATTAGAAGGGCTGCAGCAGTCACAGAGGGTCATGACCCCCCCCTTCCCCTATGCATCATCAGTCCCAATTCATTCATTCATTCAATTCCTGGGAATAAAAATCCTGGAAAGGGTGGTGGAAAAAAGAACTTGAATGTTGACCGTTTGGTCAGTGTCACAGACAGAACAGACAGACATCGGCGGACATGATGTTTGGCTCCTCCTCAAGATCAACAAACTGCCACCATTAAGACGAATCTCCCTGCTGTAACCCCACGATAACAATAATACTGCCTGGTTCCAAAATGCTGACCAAAATACAAGCTCACACTGGCGTTTTCTATCATTTAGCAGAGCCCAGAGCAAAATCCATAGGAGCACAAATAGAAACAGCACATTTCTTGACAATAATTAGCTGTAAACAGGGTTTTTAGTGCTGGAAAACAATGCAATTGATTTTCTTGCCTCTCGTGCCCGGAGTTTTTCCAGCAACATTACAACCTGAATCGATGAGCAGCGAACACAAAGCTGACCCACAGGACCAGACATCCCAGTTCTGACAAAGACTGTAAAATGTTAGATTTGTACTCAGATTCAGTTGTGTAACAGTGTTCTGTTGACAACGCGGACAGGAAGCAGCAATTTTTGCCATTCATAAATCAGCTGAGGATCATTTGGAACGTCTAGAAACGTATGAAGCACCTACAGCTGATGATCTCCGTGGGCTTCTTCCTCAACTTCTTGACACAGTTTTCAAAAAGAAACAGAGGTTTCTGCTTTCTCGCTGATTAATATTTAAAGGGGAGAATGAGGAAGGTTGCTTCAGTAAAAGAGTTTTCAGGACAGCCAAAGACACGTTTGACCAATATCGTCTCTGGGAACCTTCTGTTGCTTGTGTGAAAGGCAGAATATGAGCCGGTGAATACTAAAAAGGACAAAGTGGGGAAAAGGGTGAGGAGAAACTGGGATATAGAGACTCATCTACATGCACACAAGGTTTGACGTCACATCAGATCTGAAGTCTCAATGTTTCAATGCTGGTTTTAAGGCTCTGACATCATCGCAACGGGTTTGAAATCAGATATTAGGGATTGAAGTGGACCGTTCTAGGCTGGAGGTGAGTCGAGGTGAGCGACAGCAGCTTTTCCATGCCAGGAACAAGGAGACAGTGAAGTGGTGCAAGTGTGCCATCATTGGAACGGAAAGACAATAAATCAATCACAGAGGAAAGAGCAGCATTAAGGTGAAGTTAGGTGGCGTTCTGACTGTAGGTTCAGCTGCCTTCCTCACTCATGCAGACGCCTTCTGGGAGCATCAGTGTGGAAACCAATTATTTTCCTTCTGATTCTGAGGGCACTGACTGTTCTTTGAGCTGCAGTCTTTAGGAGGGAACAAACACCCTGGAAAATAAACTGGTTTATTGTGGGCCGGTGCAGCCACACCAGTTAAAGCCCAAAGGTGTGTCGGTGTAATAAGCCAAGAAACAGTCGCTCATCATTCCAGACACTCTGGTGTATGCAGATTTAAAGGTCATATCAATTCAGTTTCAGGTTTGCCATGCATATCTAGTCCTATTCTGCCTATATATTATGCATATGCTTCAGATTTTTTATTTTATTTTTAAAAAAAAGAGAATTTTTGAAATTCTGACAGTAATATGCAGTCATCGCTATGGCGACCAGGCTGACAGAACATTGGCACTTTAAGTGAATATCAACTGGCTGATTGTTTGGGAGTTCAACTGAACATCGACTAGCTGTGAGCACTGATGTGTTCAGCTGGAATAAAACGTGAAGTATTTTTTCCTTTCCCCTCTTTGTCCTATTCTGTTTATTATGTTAAGAACAAATAACTGGCTGCTCGTCCCTAAAATGAAAGAAGACAAACAGCTTCAAGAAGCTTCATCATTTCAACACGTCCTATAAATTAGATTCATATTCTCATAATACATGGTTATTTAATCGGTGCCCTCTTGTGGCCCTAATAATTATGACAGGTATATTCAACACGCCAAGTGCAGAAAAGAAAACAATTTCAGATTTTAGCTGATATTTAATTTATTTAAGACCTACAAATGCAGCTTTGCCCCCTTTTTTTCTATTGTTGGTGTAATTATGGTAAACAACATGAATGGGCAACAGATCTGGAAGGAACTTTACCAAATGTGGATACTAATAGAAATTTAAATAATCATTTTTACTGTAATAAAATGCCCATTTTATTTTAAAAATCCTTGACATTCCACACTCAAATAGTTTTTTCTTTCACAATGAAAATCCTAATAATTATCCCAATAAAATTGCTTTACAATCTCCTAAAACCTCGAGCAGCACAACAAACAGCTGCTTTAAAATGTTTGTTCTTAAATTAAAATCATTTTTTATCTCCAGTGACGTTGTTTTGGATCTCCGTTTAACTGCCCCTGCCCCTGTCCTCTCTCACATGGCCTAGTTTCTGCCCCTTTACCATCTCTTTACAGTATATTTTCCTCTTGATTCCGTACTTAGGAAGCACATCGAAGAAATAAAGTTCTGCCGATTTGCCAGCTCTTCTAGAAGACACAAGTTTTCCACCTTTGAGCTCGACTCCACAGGCTGCCCATATACATTTTAAGACTCACTGTAACATTCTTCCTTCACGTCGAGGGCCCTTGGGGGCCTCGCCCTGCCCGACCCCTCTGAGCTGCTGTAACCCTACACGCCCACACGCTGTCTCAGGTCAGCTCATCAACACCTTAAACCAAGCTCGCGCTCGGAGGGAAACGTGCTCTTCGTCTGCAGCCGCTGAGTAATGGAATAATAATAATAAATGCCCAATAACCCGTTTGTTTGGGAATCCTGTCTTAAAAGCCCTTCTCCTTGGTGTTTGACACCTGTACACGTAGACTTTATTGCTTTTAATGGTCTTATTTGCTCGTCGGCTGTTTTTTCCCCCGTTTTTTAAATCTTACTGGCCTCTTTTTTTATGGTTTGTGAGTTTATTTGTGTTTCCATCTTTTCCCGTTTGCTTCATGTGTTGTGAGGATCCTGGGAATCGTTGCGTCACGCATGCAGCCGTGCTCAGTGACAGTAATTCCATATTCATGTGCCTCCACACTCGTTCGGTCTCTCTCGGCCCGTTTTTTTCAGGACGTGTCCCAGAATGAGGCGGTTTTCTAACGTTTTGTTGGTTCTGAAGGTTTGTGTGTGCTGCCTGCTGTCAGATATATCAGGTATCGTTGCATTTTTCTGTCTTTCTTTCTTTTTGCAGCCATTCACAGACGTGCTGCGATCTGAATGTCCATCAAATAGCACACAATGTTTTTGTTTTCTAGCAAATTGCATGAAAATTTGCAGCATTTCATGGAATAACAAACATGCAATTAAAGCAAAAATACAGCAATTAAATACTAAAGTTAGGGTTGGTTTGGATTAAGACGAGAGCTGCGAAAAACTCTGCTAATGACCAAAAATGGGCCAAATGCAAAAAGCTTTTTAAAAATAACAAATCCCCCTAATATATGCAGCCAGTCAATTATTGTCTCATTATGGTTCCAAGCTCCATTTCTCACTGAGAACCCCTGCAGGTCTTCTCCAAATGACTCCTGATCTTTAAACTGAGACAAAAAGTAAAAGTAAATTGAACAGCAGTGCTGCACAGTAATAGACAAAATTTTTAAATTAGCTGCTCATTTTTTTAACGATCAAAATCAAGATGTGGCGGAAATGGAATGGAATAATGCAGTTTTGCCAGGAACAAATACTGCATTTCAAAATCAAATTAAATCCACTTAGAAGCCCAAGAATCCTCGGACGCGCAATCGTCTTGTCGCTGCTGTGAATTCTGATGTTCATCAGCAGATTTTGGGAGACATTTTGCACAGTGAGATGGAAAACAAAAGTTGTTTTTGTGCAGCAGATGGAAACTGGCTCCCGCTCTGCAGGTCAGTTTCCCAGCCGGTCCCCAGGGGGTCTATGTGAGATCTGAATTAATAAATGACAAGGCATCAGCTGCACTTTGTCTGAGAGCCTAAAGGAAAAGAAACATTTGTGAGTCCACGTTCTGCAGTTAGCAGCTTGTTCTTTAAAGGGCTACAACAGCAGATTTATGCATCCTCGCATTATTTTCTTCCAACTGAAAACAATCCATAAAAGGTGACATTGACTTGCACCTGGATTATTTTTAAGGGATTCGCAGAGGGAAGAGCTGACAACTGACCCGGTTCTGAGGGGCAAACCCACAGCATATTTGATCAGTTAGCTTCCAGCTACCGATTAGCAGAAAACTCTACTGGGCTTCCACATCCGTAACACCAGCAGGGCTGGTGTTCATGTTCATAACCAGTCACTGCTGGTTATTGGGTTCATAACCAGTCGCCGCTGGTTATTGGGTTCATAACCAGTCGCCGCTGGTTATGAACCGCTGGTTATTGGGTTCATAACCAATCGCCGCTGGTTATGAACCGCTGGTTATTGGGTTCATAACCAATCGCCGCTGGGTATGAGCCGCTGGTTATTGGGTTCATAACCAATCGCCGCTGGGTGTGAACCGCTGGTTATTGGGTTTATAACCAGTCGCCGCTGGTTATGAACCGCTGGTTATTTGGTTCATAACCAGTCACCGCTGGGTATGAACCGCTGGTTATTGGGTTTATAACCAATCGCCGCTGGGTATGAACCGCTGGTTATTGGGTTTATAACCAATCGCCGCTGGGTATGAGCCGCTGGTTATTGGGTTCATAACCAATCGCCGCTGGGTATGAGCCGCTGGTTATTGGGTTTATAACCAGTCGCCGCTGGGTATGAACCGCTGGTTATTGGGTTCATAACCAATCGCCGCTGGGTATGAGCCGCTGGTTATTGGGTTTATAACCAGTCGCCGCTGGGTATGAACCGCTGGTTATTGGGTTAATAACCAGTCACCGCTGGGTATGAACCGCTGGTTATTGGGTTAATAACCAATCGCCGCTGGGTATGAACCGCTGGTTATTGGGTTTATAACCAGTCGCCGCTGGGTATGAACCGCTGGTTATTGGGTTCATAACCAGTCACCGCTGGGTATGAACCGCTGGTTATTGGGTTAATAACCAATCGCCGCTGGGTATGAACCGCTGGTTATTGGGTTTATAACCAGTCGCCGCTGGTTATGAACCGCTGATTATTGGGTTCATAACCGAGTCAAAAATAACTGCGTCTTTATTTGCGATTCTAATGTTAAAATTAGTATTTGGAGGCAATCCTGGTTTCTGAGATTAAGCTCCCCACAGCTGCAGAGAAAAATGTAATTCATGAAACTTGACTCTTTTTTTTTCACTATCAGGAAAGAACTTTTCCCCACAAGGTGCCTAAGCTGATGCTTCCGTGCTTCCAGGCCTGAAGGCAGCAAAGGCAGGATTTAATAACACTCCCCCACCAATCTCGGCTGTTTCTGGAAGGAAATAAAAACAGATAAATTAACAAACGAATGATGGAGTGTGCAGTGTATATAAAATTGTAGAAGGTCGTCCACCAGTGCTCAGTCTCACCTTTGGAAAATCATTATTTCCACCTTAGGGTATAAAATTAATCATTAATGGCCCGCTGCAGAAGTCGTCGTGTGGGGTAACTTAATGACTTATCGGGAGGCAAAGCGTCGCTGGTGTTCCTGCATCTCTGGAAACATCGACGTGAACACTTTCAACGTCAAAATAATCCAGCGGTAATCAACTCCCGCTCGCACTTTCTCAATTCCAGCACACTTCAACAGCCTGGAGCAGAGAGATTTAACGCCTATGTGAGGAAACCTGAAAGGGAATGGGAAAAGACAAAGGGATCAGAATGCAGACGTTGTCTACAGAAACACAGAATGGCCCTGAGATGCAGGTTGTCCGTTTATAAAGCATCTCCAACTGGTATTCAATCCCACTTCTCACTGCTCATGCACTAGAACAGGTGTTCCGATTTTATAACCCACTCTGTTCCGTTCCATTACTCTTTATAATAAAGCCAGTGTAAGAACAAAGTATAAGCTACCTGAAGCGACCAATATGGCCCCAGAGTCTCTTTCCTGTTCGCTCCTGCTAATTTCCTTTATTTTCCCTTTTCCTGGGAATCTTTATAATTGCAGCTTGCAGCCTTTCCGTGAACAAACCACATCCCTGAAATGCACATTCGGGTTCTATAAGGACAGAACAGGATCCTGCGTGTTCACAGCAGGTAGGCTGTTAAATGGGATGAAGGAGAGACTGCTGACATGAATGGTGAGGTGGGGAAGGAGTAGCCTAGAGTTGCCTATAGGGATGGATGATGATGGCTGCAATTACCAAGAAAAGAACCAGCAAAGGCTCTATTTTCTCCCCAAAAGTGAAAGAACAGACATGACTGTCACCTGCAGAGCATTTCAGAGCAGCCTCCGCCACAGCGGTTATGCTAATTATGTTCAGGCTTTAGCTTGTTCATTTGGAGCTTGTGTGAAGTCTACAATAGTTCTGATTTACCAAAAGCTCTTTAGGGGAAAATTCAGCAAGTATTTAGTTTAGACACGAACGATTCACGTTGATGCCGTCAGGATACCTTGTTGATAACAGTTTGATGGGAGACCTTTTACATACTGGCCTAAACTAAAAATGCAGATGCACTAAATGCCCAAACTAGCCTGATCACCCCCTCCTCATCTCCAAGGCTAAGCAATCATTTTTCAAGCACGTTTACTCGACATGACTTTAAAGCAATAATGAAACCCTGGAAACGGCGAGGGGCTCGTGGGAGACTGTGATTCAGCATGAATAATGCAATGAAGCTGCAGCAGCGATCGTCCCGATACTCACGGGTGAACACAGAAAACAGATAATAAGATGGATGAGCAGTGTCATTTACTGCTGGTGGGGGGGCGGCAGAACTAATATGGCGCCGTATGACCAGAGCAGAGGGAGGGGACCTGCGATGGGAGAGGGATTTGAGGGGGTCGGGGCTCTTATTTACAGTAGGAGAACTCCAGGGAACCATCACCCAGCACATTAAAAGCAGAGATTCAATTAGACTTCCTACTGACAATATTACCATTAATTATAATTATTCAAGGGCATCATTATAGTCAGAGGTCATCGGGAGGGAGGGCGATATTATCGGAAAAATGTGGCGGCTCTTTAATGGGCAAAGAAAATAACAAACCGCTTTGTAGCTTAAAACTGGGCTGGGGCGGTTAATTCAATCGACCAAAACAAATGGTAAGGATAAGGATAAAAAACTTTATTGATCCCACATTGGGGAAATTACACGTTACAGTGGTAGCCCGTGGTGTACAATACAGAAAATTAATAAAAGAAAAAAAAATTAATAAAAAGACTCTTATATTATGTACATTGCTATGCACATTATACAGTATATACAGGAATTCAAAATTATGTACAGATGGAGTGTCGGACAGTGTGAAGAAAAATGAAGGTGCAAATAAGACATTCCAGAGGTAGGATGATTAGTTCGTGCAAATATGCCAACCCTGGGTTATTGGTGCTACAGTTAAGTGCTGTGCATGTTGAACAATCTGACGGCAGTTGGGATGAATGACCAGTTGAATTGTGTGGTGCTGAGCTCAAACTACAGGAGGCAACCTGAATTCACCAACTATAATGGTTCAAATCTCTTGTTTTATGCCAAATAGTTCCGCATTTGCACCAAAGTGCGTCAGACGCGGTCACGACAACGTGAATCCGGCACTTGAGCTGCTGAGTCACGCCCAGGCTCCTGTAAATGCCACTGGTTCAAAAACCAATAATTTCAGACAACCCTTGAGTGTCCTACGCAGGTTTAAACGGTCTCATCATTCACCTGGAGTGCCATCCCAGAATATCCTCTCTTACCTTGCTTTAACAGCATAAAATCTCATCAGGGACGGTCGTTTATCTGGCTGAAGGAACCTGGCTTCCATAAATAACGTCTGTCAAAAAGTTCATTAATACTGTGAAGCCCTTTCCAGTTTCCGTCCCGGTGTCCTGGGGCGTCCATGAAGGGCCCAGCAGGTTCTGCACGAAGGGCCCAGCAGGTTCTGCACGAAGGGCCCAGCAGGTTCTGCAGGCAGGGCCCAGCAGGTTCTGCACACCTTCGTTGGACCCAAGCGCTTAAATGGAGATTTATATTATTTCCACTCAATCTACAAAAGGAAAAGCCACATTATTCATGGACAGACTGACACGTTCACAAATGTGTCCTGAGGGTTTTAACCAGTTACATTTCGAAGCGTAGTCGTCTGGTTCAACCAGGACCTGAGACACCAGGTCAGACAGCAACACCAAAGAAGTCTCCTCTCCTCTCCTCTCCTCTCCTCTCCTCTCCTCTCCTCTCCTCTCCTCTCCTCTCCTCTCCTCTCCTCTCCTCTCCCTTCCTTATCTTCCTCTTTCTCCATCCCAGATGATCCTTGCAGGACTGTCATGATTCACTGCTCTTCTTTTTCATTTGTTTCTGCCACAGATGAGACCTTGTATTAGGCCACAGGTCATGCTGGGCCTGGCAGCCTCATTGTTCTGGTATGTCTGTGATCTTTCCTTTCACATGATGCCTTTTTGTAGCAGCTGCAGAAAGCGCACGCTAGCATTTCCCAAAACGACGACCACACTGCAGCTCCCGAAGATTTTCTGCGGCGGTGCTGCGACAGCAAAGACCAGTTAAGCAGATGTTCTTGTCCCACTGATGAACAGAGAAATGATTTAATCAGCTTAAGGTTTCGAACCAATCCATTCCGCAGTGTCAGCTCTTAACCAGGAGAGTTGATGCTTTAAAGCACTCTGGAGATTTAAATAGCATTCAGATGAAATGTGAGCGCAGTTGACCGTGCTGACACTTACAGAACGGAAAGTCACTATTATCTCAGTAAAACTGTGCATTGATTTGTCCACGAAGGTTCTTATTAATCCAGGTCAAAGCAGTTCTTTCAAGGTCCAGCAGAGAGGAAACGTCCCTGTTAAACTCATAACAAATTAATCAATTTACAGCTCTGAGGCGTCGTTCTCAGCAGTAACAGTGACCCCTAGTGGCACCATTGGCGCTACTACAGCAGGGCAGACGTCACCAATCTGTATCTACTGTAATAATAATCATCATCAATAATAACGATCATCGTTATGATGATGCGTAAACTTTAAGCAGGAGGGGAGTGGTGGTTGCTGCCAAGCTGCAGAAACTGTGCATGGGTGCACGTGTAAGTAAATAATCTTGACTGCCAGGTCATTAAAGACTGTGAGGATTTTTTTTTTAATTCGACACTGGAACATCTCCACGTTGAGGCTGAGGAGTGATTTTTTAAAATTCATGACTCTGCCTGATGTGTGAGTGTGCGCGTGAGTGTGCGCTTGTGTGTGCACCGCACGGAACATCAAGACTCTCAAGATTGCGATGAAAGAACTTCATCACACTTAGTAAAACCCTCATTTATTAAGTGTGCTCATCTATAATACTGCTGCATCCTGGGAAATAAACAAACAACAAACATTTGCCATCATATTCCCTTTATCTGCAGGGCCCATGCTGGTACAGGCTTAAGATTTTCAGCCGGTTAGTTTAATGTCACATGTGTCATTGTCAGTGGGGGGGCGAGCTCAGGCGAAAATCCTTCCCCAGGGGAAAGAGTCTTAAAACACCATTCTGAGGCTTCTTTTCAATTATGCTCTTTTTCTAATACTGTGGACTATGAATAATAAACTCTTTTCTAGTTTCTATGATGCTACTTTGCTAAAGTAAACCCTTTAGTTTTTAACAATTTAAAAAAAAAGAAATAAACAGCATAAATTAAGCACAGTAACAATAGAAATAAACAGTAACTGCTGTTAGTCACCTGGATGCTCCAAAGGGAACAAAGAGGCCTGAAACAAATACTTTTGGGTCAGGCTCAATCAGGAGCTCCTGCAGCGGAGGAGAAAGTGCGGCGTCGGAGGAATTCCAGGTGGAAACTCCCAGATGACCTTGACCTGTTTTCCACACAAAGCTGCGTCTGTTTCCTCAGCCGTTCACACAGACTCATGTTCTGTCTTCATTAACATGTTAAAAAGCCAGTGACAGGCACACCTGTTATCAGCTCTCGCTCAGGCTGGTGCAGTAACACCATTTAGATCAAATTAGGCCTGCAGCAGCCTCATGGGTGCTTTATGAACGCTGTACATTTGTTTTAAAACCAAGCAGCGTCTGCTGGTTGCATAGGTAACAACAGTTGGAGCTCGTAATGACGTTCTTGTGTGCAGAAGAAGTAGAAAAGTTGGAATTCAGATGATTTTGTCCTGTGGGAGGGAGCCGGAGAAGCTGGAATAAACCCACATCCTGGGGCAGAACCTGCAAACCTTAGACAGAGGAAAAAGGGAAGAGCTGGAACTGGAACGAGAGCCTTAATGTAGCCATGTAGAACACCAGCCCACTGCAAATGACCTCTTAAATAACAACTATTCTCCATCTAAATACTTCACTGATTTCACCTGACTTCGCTCTGTCTTCTATTGATGGCAGCTTATCTCTTAAGGTGCCATTTTATTGGAATATTGATCACACATTTTTCACCAAACCTTTAAATTCACCGCAAAAATCATCTCGTGATCATACAACAGGCAGAAGAAGAAGCTCTGCAGCGAACATTCCGGCAGTCCCGGCCATGTGAGGAACTCCTTTCAGAACATGCCAGGTTGTAGAGAAACAGATAAAAAGCTGAAATCAAGATAAAATCAAATAAACCACCGCAGGAACATGAAGATAAACAGTGGAGAGAGGAATTCCAGTAACGTGTGCAGGGAGTGAAAAAACACAGATGTTGATGGTTTAATCCAGGTGAGGGTTGTTTTTCTTCAAGCGGTGGATTTTTCTATGCGGGTGGTTTAACTTCGAGGGCTTGGGCTGTAAACCCTTCTCCTCCCAGCTCCATCCTGAGCCCAGGATCACCAGGACAGGACCTGTCGCGTTAAGCCTGGCCTGGTTTGGCAGCTTGGCTCCTCGCCCGCATTAAGTCTTCGGGAGACCTGACGGAGCCGTGTCGCTCTCCCTCCTGCTGCTCTGCCTGTCTTTAGATGTTGGTCCCCCCCCCTATCCCTCCCCCCTCGGCCGCTATCTCCTTCTTCTCATTGTGTCTCCACAGCTTAACTTTGTCATAACACGCTGGTGGCATCTGGGGGCCCCACGGACAGCCTCTGACGGCCGTGACAGCTCGGTGCGTTCCAGGCCTGCTCCTCAGGTACAGGCCAAATTGAATTTGTTTTCTTGGTCCTTGTCCAGCCATATTGCGGGTGCAGAAGGACGAAGATCACCTTCACCGTCTGCCATCCAGAAATGGAATTTCTATTCCAACCACTGCGACACAAACACGCTCCTATCAGAGCCCAAACCTGCTCAGATTCATATCAATAGATTTACCTTCGAAGCAGATGGACCTGTAGATTATTTGAGGACAAGAGTGGCTACGTTAATACTGTGTAACCGATTCGCCCTGCTTAGCAGCCTCTAATTACTGTGAAAATATGTTAATACGGACCCCGCGTTTCATGAGCTGCCAGAGTTACGAACTCAAAGTAAACTAATTAATGAGGGGAGACAGAATCCGTCCTCTGTTACAGCGACCAGATTGCATGAAGATTACATCGCATCACGTTGGAATATCAGAGGACGCTGGGAGAAACACACAGAATGCCTGATGTATTATCTTCCAGTGGTAGAACACATGAAAGAAAAGATCCAAGTTGTAAAATTCCGATGGCACGGAGACGACTTGCAAAGAGGAGATTCTCTGTCGCTTCTGTTTGGTTTAACGAGCTTTTACTTTAACCAGCGGAGTGAAAACAGGCGGAGTGCGAATAAAAGCCGAGGAGTCGCAAACAAACAAACAAGAACACAATTCTTAGGGAAAGTCCTATGTTTCAGTCCTCCACGTTTTATTTTACTCATTTAAAACAACTATTATTTATAATATGACGTCACAATCACGCTCTATCATTCTCTTTGACAACACAACCAATTGAAATGTGTCAAGCTAAATAGAGATGTGTCTTTTCATCCCTGAACACTCTGACCCGACTAAATCCCCCCCCCCCCCCCTTCCCCCATGGCGAGGGGGCTGGAGCCTATCCCAGCTGTATATGGGTGAAGGCAGCGTACTGCCCTGGGTAAGTTGCCAGCTCACTGCAGAGCCCTACGTGAGCTTTCTGGGGTATTCGCTATTGTGCTCATTGTTCTATGTAGCTATGCTGATATTTGCGTTGCACTTGCTGTGTGAACAGGTTTTTTCCCGCTTCCAAAGACACACACACACCAGACAGGATTGCTGCTTCCTCAGGATCTTATTTCAGAGGTTGGATTATTAACTCATGTCCCACCGAGTCGGTTTCACCCTCGATGTGATCTGATTTCATTGTCAGAGGATGCTGCCGTGCTTTCAACCGTCACCGCTCACTAATCTAATTACTTTGAAACTCTTTATCTTCAGCTTTATGATAGTTTAAATGAGGGACGATTTCAATTTAGATTTTAGATTTGCTATATTTGCAGTGAGGCTTTCACCTTGCTCTACCTCAGGGTTCCTGCCTCAGCCTCCAGGTGCTTGTTCAAAAAGAGGTATTTTCCTCTGTGTATTGTGTACCGTGGAGCTGTGCGCCTGCAGTTTGACCTACTTGCTCAAATTCACGCTCGAACCATTTTCCGAATCAGACCTGCACCCTCGACGATAGCGCTGCACTAACACAGCGCGGAGAGAGGTGCGGATCAGGTGTTCAGGAGTCCTGGTCAGCACAGCTCAGACTCACTGTGATCCAGTTACAGCTTCTGAGTAAAAACAACGAAGGCTGGTCCAAGAGTTTTTATCGAACATCCATCCGAATATCTCCTCTGGCGACGAGCTGCTGGAAGCGAAAACGTCAGCGCCTCAGCCTTGATGTTCAACAGGCCAGATTAGAGATGGTCAGATTCCTTTGATTGTGCTGTTGGCTTGAAAAGCCAAACTGTGAAAACCTGAGAAAATCCATGATTCTTTCACAGTTTCGTCCAGATCAGAGCTGGTGCTGCGCACGTGCGCGCGCGTTCTCAGAAGCTCGACAGCTGCTTGGCCAAGTCTTTTTGTTGGCCTGAGATGTCTCTGAAGATTGTCAACAACAAAGAAACCACAGAAAGTTACTAAGAATTAAGTGAATTAATAATTGCTGTCAGTATTATGGGATGTATGACTTGGTTTTGTAGAGTGTCACTGAAGCTGTTCCTGAAATCACCTCGTGCCCCATATAGTGTTAATGCACGCCATTTTCACTGTAACCTATTTAGTGCACTCAATACATCCCATAAATAATGCATTGTGAACAGCACCGTATAACGAATGCTCCTTATCGCCAAACAATACATCCCATCATCCTTTGTGGTCACGCGCAACAAGGGAGCGCAATGTTAATTATTAATTAAGTTAATATTCTATAGTGAGTGAGCAATAGAGAACCAGCGTGTGATTTCAGACGCTTATCACAGTGCATGATGGGATGCCTGAGTGCACTAAAGAGGGTACAGAAATCCCTACTTTTAGATCTTTCCTCTCCAGCAACGGTGATGAGAGAACTACGCAAAAAAACAAAACTGCGGCGAGGAGGATTTTGTCCCGGTATGTTTTCAAAACTTGCCTGTACAAAACAGAGCAAACATGGAACCGGTGACTATTGTTCTCATGTTGGTGAGTAACGCCCCGGAAACATCTGTAGTCACCGTTAACTGAAGCCAGTTTGGTGGTTTTTCCGCTTCCCGGAATAATTTCAGCTGCAACAAACCTTTAGAAACACTTTAACGAATATCCTGTTTCACCCAGGGACTTGAATTTAGATGAGCTTTTTAACGTGACTCTGTAGTCATTTGTGAGCATCTTCAGCTGCAGGTTTTGAATTTTTAACAATATTGCAACAACATCGTAGGAAAATACAGACCTAAAGTTAAAAATTGTCATTAACGTACGTTTCTGCCTCATTAACGTACGTTTCTGCCTCATTAAACCTTCACAGAGGAGTCAGTTCTTCAGACAAATACAAGTACACACCATTCCCACCCAGTGTCTTCAATTAATTAACTTTATTAAGGACAACAAAAAGCCTTTTTGTGGTGACTGTTCGGGAGCAAAGGGTGAAGAAAAATGTCTGTCCTTTTTGAAAGGGAAAGCTGCCAGTTAAGATGTGAACAATAGAATGCGTGAATGCAATTAAGCAAAAGAATTAAATGTCTCTGCATTGAAGGAGTAATGTCCTGCCTCAGTAGGCCCACTTGGTAATGCAGGGGAGAGTATCTTTATTGATAAAGTAAATCCTTTCATTCCTCTGTGTGGGGACTTCCTGGTGTCCAAACACTGAGGAGACTTTCAGACTTCATTTTCATGCTGAAAGCCGCCAGCTCCCTGTGATGTGTGAAACAGCTTTTTTGCTTTATTTTCCATCCTCAATCTGCGAGCGTCCTGAGAAATCCATTTATGGCCAGTGTGCACTGATACATGAAACCAGTTTTACCGTCAGTAAAGCTTAAAAAGCAACTTTAAATTAAACAGAACCATTCCATTGTAGAGGAATCTTCCTTTTAACAGGTGGAAACCTTGAACGGGATCAGGTTGATGTGCAGGAGGAGGTGGTGGGAGAGGGCGAAGAATTAACATGATGATGCAACCCCCCCTCAAAACCCAACCAGCCAACATTTCCATCAACCTCTGTTCTGGGGAAAGCCCCGTCTTCCCACACAAGCACCACCATGGATTTACACCTCTATGCCTCAGCCACCCAGCTGCTGAACCCCAGTTCTACTAACCAGTCAAGTGAGTCCATGCCTGCTGTGGTACATACTGACATGCAACTGCAATGAGGCCCAAAGATGCCCTCTTTTCCACAGGGAGAGGAAACTGAGAACTTCCTGCTACGCTTTGAGTGTGTTTTGCACATGGCGTCTGGTTCCCAACTGGTTCCCTTTTTACTGGGGAAGCTCTCAAGGCCTATACCTCAATTTAGTTGCTACACTGCAACCAGACCAAGGTGGAAAATATGTGTCTGAAGATGGAGACTTGTTTGTGACAGGCCACATAAATAACTGGTTGGTTGTTCTTTCTAGTCGGAGGTCTTCGGTCCTACAATGTGCTCATTCCATCCCGTGGGCTGGTCAACTTATGCAAGACATAATGTTGGTCGCTAATGGTCAAAGATGCCATCAGTAGCCTCAAACCCGTCCACAGTGCCTGAAGACCCCACCGACACGACATTAATGTCCCAGTTGTAGGAAGTCGGGCCACTTGAAAAGAGCAGTGCAGGTCATGAATACATCCCTGTTCTCTTTGATTATGCAATCAGGTTCCCTGAGGCTTTTTTCCCTGATGGAGTATCAAGACAGATTGCTTGCAATTGTCTCTCAATGGGCCCATTTAGTGGGAGGGCGGGTGTATGAAAGGCAGTGAGCTGAGGCCTCTCTATGCTGCCTGTCCGTTGACGTGCAGTAACGCTACTATCTTCAAAGAAGCACAGCTCGTTTAGTAAGTCCACATTGTCCATTTTAAATCACTTGGGTGAATAAAGTGTCCAGTTTCAGCATGTCTTGCCGTCTATTGCATTTCAACCTGGGTCAAAAGGTCAGCCACCCATACCTTAGGCAGAGGTGTGACAGTGGCCAAAAGCAAACCCGATCACGTCTGTGTACCGAACTGACAAAACTCAATTTCACCCCAAGATGTAGAACGTGGGCAGCAGTGAGCAGGTTCAGCAGGGAGATCGTTGTGTTTCAGAAGAAAAAGAATCAAAAGATAAAAAGTCAAATAATGAGAACAGCCATTTTAAGAGAAATTTTATCAATTGTACATTTTGCCTTCTTTCCATCTCCATTTTCTCTTCTTGTCCCTTTAGATCAAGCAGGGAACGCTGATTAAGGTGCCTGTTAAAGTGCTGAGTGAATGATGGAGTCTCACAATTCAATTCTACCTTATCCCCAGAGCTGACCTGGCTTTCCCTTGGGTCCATTGCTGCTTCATTGCGAAAAGCAACACATAAGCTTGTTACGTGTTAAGCTTGAGGTTGTCGGAGGTCATCCTGTGCTGCTGGGTGTGAAGGATCGTAAAACTTCTGGGGAGGGATCCCAGCACAGCTTTAACTGGTGTCTTCAGCCTGCTCCTCTGTCCAGTGATGGGTTCACTAGATGAACATCATCTTGCAAACCTTCTTTCTTCTTTGGCCAAAACATGAACATTGCTGTCTTCCCATGAGTGGTTCCTTACTCGGCTCTCCTGTGGTGGGCCATGCATGTGTGCAGTAGATGATGGTAAGACAGAGTGGGTGAGATATCTTCTCATTGCGGCAACTAAAGATTTGTTTTTTCCTCGTCCTCAGGGGCAGTTGAAATGACTGAGCATTTTGGTGTGTTTTAAAACGTGCAAATCAAACACTAAACCAACTGCATTAAATTGAAGAAAAATGATTAATCAGTCTTATGAGGGACACTTCAGGGTCCCAGACTATTGCCTGTATTTAAGTCTACCCCTACAGCCAGTAATACTTGCAGAAAGGTACACAGGTAAAGCAGACGGAGGCAAGAGTACAGGTGTTCTCTTCAATATCACCCTGTCATTTTTAACAGCTTGCTAACAGTATGTGTTAGATTAACTGAATTTTTATTCCTACATCACAAAAACTAAAATACCCAATGTGGTGACAGGCCAAATGGGATTATGGCAATATTTTTCAGAAGAATCTGGCAACACGATCAACTCTACCTACATACTGTTTTGTTTGCTTAATGTAGCAGGAGCAAGAGTTGGTGTTAAATCCCATGTTATCCTGTTAAACGGCTATTCCCCCCTGCAGCATGCTAAACACCGAGATCACGAACTGCGAAAGGAATTCCAGCTGAAATAAACATGGTGTTAAATAAGAATACAACCTTTTAATGGTGTATGGTCAAGGTCAATACAATAGTATATATCATACTGTATGTATAGTATGATGTAGTAAACCTAATAGTAAATATAACAGACATTAATATATTGTCCTATACTACCACATAGGCAGTATACTGATTGTAGAGTGATTGTGGAAAATACACAGAGGGTATGTGCATCCATGCTTGAGATTTATCACTGATTAAGCTAATGTAAACACTAACATGTAAACAACACTGTGACTATATTCTTTTGGATCACTGGAGGATACAATAGAGAAGAAACAGCTGGGGATTATTTTTGCATTCAGTATTTTGCTGAAAAAAACAAACAAACGCTTCATTCCTCAGGGGAATAAAAGGGATTGTAAATATGTAGAAAGCACAGCGCAATCAAACGCTCCTGCTGAAGCTACAGAACGGGCGTGCTGACACTGCTGATTGGATGAAAAAGATATTAATCATCCAAAGGCTGCGTTAAGGACCTTTGCAACGTGTGGGGTTTATAAAGTTTGGACCTTTGGCTCATTGTGTTTCAGGGAAAATAAGTGTCGAAAAGAAATATTCAGATTGAATTCATCTCAATGAGACATTTTAGCAGAGTAGGAGATGCCCGAGCTGGCTAAGGTGATTGGCTTTGTAGAAACGTGTCAGACGTGAGTGTTTACACACTATAGCTTTGCACCGTTAACCAGATGCTGTCAGGAAATTCAAAATCCAGTCTGGCTAACCTCTTATGTTTCAGAGAAAATGCTTTTATGAGCCAGTGCAACACTTTTAATTAGCCCCCAAGCTGCAAATGTCATTTATATTCTGCAGACAGATCACCTTTAATGAACCTGGGCTCTAAAGAGAGAGAAAATCACCAAACATCAGTTTCATATTATCTTTAATTACCACCCCACATCGCTGTTCTTGAGTCAGGCGTGAAAACTTTCTGCTTTCCGTTTATTTGCCAGAGTCAAAGTGCAAAATAAATGATAAGCAGCCCAGACTCTGCAGTCTCCGACATTCGCTTTATCTAGTCTTGGGACAAAGGGTTCTGGGTTGATGCCCAGATGTAGACAATCGGCTTTAAAATAAATAAATAAATGCTTTTTAGAAATATTTTCACGTGTCTCTTTCTAATGGATCTAATGGATAAAAATGCAAATATTTTGATTAAGATTGAATTTCAGTGAAGGCGGAGGACTGTGTGTGTGTGTGTGTGTGTGTGTGTGTGTGTGTGTGTGTGTGTGTGTGTGTGTGTGTGTGCCTGGAGAGAATCTCCTGTAAGAAAAATGAGTACTCTTCCTGTTGTTCTCACTGAAAGCCTTTGCACCGTGCAGCGCCTCTGAGCTGGGGCCACCCAACCCACACACCCCCCAGATGTGTTTGTGGAGAGCTGCACTGTGGAGCTGGATCACAAGACCACACAAGAACTACTACTACTAGTGTTAATACTAATAGTACTACTACGACTGCTACTACTACTACTGTTGCTACTACTGCTACTACTACTACTGTTGCTACTACTACTGCTGCTACTCCTTTTCCAAGGAGATCATGCAATCCAAACACTTTATGAATATGAACATATGAACATAATGAACTTCTTAATTACACAGAAACTCCAGAATTTTATATCTTCTTCTTGTATGTTTGCATCCTTGCAGGAAGAAGAAGTGGAGTCATAAAACATTTCATTTATCATCCTTTGCTCCTGGTCCATCTTTTCACCATTTCAACCCTGAAACTCCGCTGGGGACCAGGCTGGGAAGCAGAGGGTTCTTGGTTCGAGCCCCAGGGCAGACAAATCATGGAAGCCATTCTGGTAGTAGGGGAAGGTGCCAGAACACCTTCAGAGTATTGCCCAGGTACCCTTGAGCAAGGTACCAAACTCAAAAATGCTCATATAGGGACCTGAGATAAACTGGTGACAGTGGAAATTATAGTTATTATTTCTCCAAAATGGTCCCCTTGGCGGCAATCTCGACCATTTATCGAGCAGATAGCACTTTTAACATGTTGTTTCTTTAATTTGGACATTTTCTGTTCAAGTTGCCATTCAACTTTATTTCTAAAGTATCAATAATGGCGAGGGGAAAATCTCTTTTAACTGGAGTAAACCTTGAGCAGACCCCTGCTCTTGCAGGGAAACTGTGTTTTATATTCATAATCGTTAGAGAGCCAGTCAACACTGCAGATAATAATAAGACAGATTATCCACGCACAAACCGACTGTTGGATAATAGACAGGCGGCGGACTCAGGATCAGATTCTCATATTAAAAAATGTGATAAAAACTCAAAGCCTAACCCATCTTAGAGTCACTGCCCCAACACCCACCAAAAAATAAGTGGACAGACATGCAGTAGGTGTCCTTTTAAGTAGTGTGCGAGGTGATAACAGTGTTTGACTTTGGTCAAAAACATTCTCACTTTGAAAATCCCATCCTGAGCGCCGCCATCCAGCACAAAGCTGAAAGGACGTCTTTTGTTGAGGAGCTGAGCTTTAATGCTCCACACTTAGGGGATTAAAGACACCGGGGGCAGGGGCAGCCAGGTGAGAGGGGCTGCAGAGTTGAGAGAGGTCCACTTCAGAGCAGAACCCCGGCCGGTCAAGCACAGGGCGCTGCTCCGTTATGAGGAACGAGAAGGATTGAACGCGTTTGATTTCTGCTGTGGTCACGGGACGTCAGGCCCTGTAACGCTGCTTTTTTAACGAGGCGATCGATGCTGTTCACTTCATCTGGGCTCACAATGGTAACCAAGGACACTTTGATGCATGCGGGCAGAAGCTCCTTGCTGCCTGTAACTGTGCAGAAACATATTGATATATTTAGTTAAAAAATCACTCCATCTGTTTTATAGTGTACGCCACCGTGAAAATCAATATGCAATCACCTCCCAGTGTACGTTAAAGGTTGATGCTGAGAGTCATTCTGTATCCGCTCAACATCAGGCCGAGAACATAACAGATCGCTCTCTGTCCTGCACATCTGTCTCCACACCGGGAGAGGGACGAGCAGATTTATGGGCAGGGGTGGATTAATTAGTTTTGATAAGGAGCACACGTGAAGGTCATCCTCCAGTGATTTCCATACATGTGCTGGGAGACTATAAATCTGATGAATGTTTTCAGCATCAGTGTCAACCATCTGCAGAAGGACATGAAGAAATGTTCGTGTGGTGCTTGTTTTGGTGACTGAGCTCTGTATCGATGTCAAACCTGGTCATTTGAGCCCGTATTTGGTCTCGTGCAATGCAAATGCTTCCATATTTTCCATTTTTTTGGTCATCTCATGCTTTTTAAAGGTTTCAGTGTGTCCTTTAATCTGTCCATGCAGGTAAAAAATAACGCAACCTGTTGAGTTGTTGCTAATTACAGCAGATTGTGCATCCCAGCAAACCACAAATAACATTTAGCTCTTCAGAAACCTCGCTTAGAGCCCAAGGCTCTTACCTGGTCTCCAAATGCCCTAGATACCAAATCTAATTGAGCGCAATGCAATGGAACAATTAAAAGAATACAGCCCCTGCAGGACCCTGAGGATTCACTGCCAATCCCAGTGCCAAGGATTCGAGAACAACCACACAAACCCTCTGTGCAAGGTTTAAAAGGTCACAGCACGGTTAGGAAGCCCGATCAGAACTGGTCGGCGGCAAAAAAGATTTAAAGGTGGAATTGGCTCTTTTTTAACTTTAGTAGGGAATTACCGGACAGGTTGAGAGACATTTTCGCAGTGCATGCAGCATGTTCTTAATCTTCAGAGGCATTGTGTTGCACATCAGAGCCTTTAACCTCACACAGTGCCTTTACAGAGCCCATTTTGGTTCCAGAGCTTCATCTTTAAAATCCCATTAGCAGGTACTGCACAGGGAACTCAGATTTAATTGAGTCCTCAAATGAAATGTTCACCTGTAGTCTCTACCACTTTCCTCCAATGAAAGACAGCACCAGGAACTGTAAGGATTTCATTGATTCGCTCCAGGAAAATAAGAACCTTCACTTTGCTCCGAAGCACAGTGTCCCAGACTCCTTCCTGCAGGGGCCATTAGCTCACTGATCGGAGGGAGTAAAGGCAGACGGCTTTTATCAAGGTTGAAGCTGGTAAACAGAGTAATTCCCTGGGTATCGTGTTTCACTGATGATGCTAGTGAACGTGCTCAAGATGTGCAAAACCCCCATACTCACACAAGGGGGAGCGCAGAGGAAGCACCCGTGTAGCTATTTCAGCACATATAACAGGAGGCCCCCTTACATCCCATTTGTAAACAAGCATTTCCACTCCATGTTGTTGTTTGAGGGAGTCAATTTGATTTTATTGGCCCATACGCCCCAAGGACAATGCCAATTACTTTGTTGGGAGACATTAACTGCATGTGGTGCCTCTAAACTGCCGTTTCTGTAATGCTTTTGCTTGATTTGATTTTCCATCCATTAACAAGGAACTAGCATCTCTAGATGGTTCTTGAAGCAAAGGTTCTGCGATTTTGTCAAAAGGGAAGCTGATATCTATCTGATAATGTAAAAGGTCATTTTGTTGCTTGCAGTTCAAACAGGAGGGAGTGATTACGGCGTTTTAAGTGTTTTAAAACTTTTACATCACGACTAATGAGACACTCAGGCAGCAGTCAGGTTTACGTCGGATTGCAAGAGTTCAAAATTTTGGAAAATAGCTGAGCATGACGTCATAACAGAGGCTTTGGAGACGCTGCTTTTTCTGTCATTTTTATCTGATGGCCTATTTAAAACAGCTCCAGTGACACTGTTCCATTTATGGACCTCAAGAATTCTGAGGAGAGATTTTAATGAGCATCTCATCACAGTTGCAGCATCTCCTTTCTGAACCTTTCAAAGGTTTCACTGACAACAGATTTCATGGTTAAAGCGGTAGCGTCTCACTGTTTGTATGTGCTTCTGCTACCTCCCACTGCAGGTTAATTGGAGACTCCAAATTCCACTTAAGTGTGTGTGTGTTCGTGTATTTATGGAGTACTAAAATACTCATTTTACAAGCAGAATGCGGACAGAATTATAAAGTGGGACCATGTGACTCGTCCCCACCACTTCAAAGGACTGTTTGAAGGTTAAGGTGTGGTTTTAAGGTTGAGTTTAGATTTGGGTTTACGTTGGGTAAGCGTTAGGGTTAGGGCTGGGATTCTAAGGGGAGCTGGGGAATGCATTATTCTATGGTGGTGGTGTGTGTGTGTGTGTGTGTGTGTCCTGGCCAGTGTGACTTCCTGCCTCTAACCCAACGATGGCAAGAAAAAGACCATTATGCACCGCAGATGACATTATTAATAGCAAGAAAAAATGCTGCTGCTTTTAGTAGCTGGTAAGTGGGGTAGCCAGCAGTTCAGCTACAGCACCATCAAACATTTTAATGTTACATTTAAGCTCTAACAGCTCATTTAGATGACTGAATTATAGTGTTTTCAGTAAAACGGCGAACTTGTGTGCATATGAAATAGGACATGAGAGTATAACCCTATGAATCAAACTAATGCATGCACAGACAGCAAGACTTTAAGATTTTTTTTCTCTCTCTTATTAAATCTGTTAATTGAGACAAATGAAGAGCAGGGCTTGTTATTAAAAGCTGCTGTTGACTTTGTGTTCCAACCTTGGTAATCATAAATTCAAAAGGGAACAGTAATTGTGATGAATGGAGATAACCCATTTCTTCCCCCATAAACACTGCAGCTATAAATGGTTTGCTGCCCCGTTTCCTGTCATCCACCGAGCTTTAATCAATTAAGTTTTTCTATAAACGCTCACCTTTTATGATCCATTGTGTTTCTATAGAAGAAGCTTTTGAGCCTGGCTGACAGAAAACCAGTCATCCAGCTTGGTGGCTCCATATTGTTCCTCTCTGGATGAACGGTTGACCGTACATCACAGGCCACCTTTGTGAATTAACGGCTGACTACAGCGCTCCTTTTTTCTGAATTTCGAAGGGTCTGTGATTTATGGTGTAGCACCACTTTCTGTAGCCTCCAATGTTTAGAAAATGTTCAGGTCAACAACCTACAAAATACCGAAACCCAGTCTGGATGCCTTATATTGTAATGAGAAATGATTTTCATCAGTGTGATCATCGGGGAATAGTTAAAAAAGCACAATAAACAATGCCTAATTAAATTATTCATGTTGATATTACCCCGCAGTGCGCAGCATCAGTACCTCCAGAGATGGCGGCGCGTGGTGAGTGAGTGCGTGTGAGCGGATGCAGTTTAATTCAAATTAAATTATTCCTGCTATTTTCAGCGCACAGGGTGAACTCAGCCCTGTTTTAAATGTTACCAGGCAGCACTTCATCATGTCTGAGCTCAGTCTGGGGGGGTGTTTTCCATCAACAAAGGTGGCGCTTTACAGTGAAGCCTAATAACAGGAGCCAGCGAGATCTCAGGTTACAGATCCCGCAGAGGCAAAGGTGAGCGGCTCCCCCCCATCCCTCCTGCAGGACAGGCGGGATGGAGACAGAGAGAGTGGTGTGATGGGAAGCAGGGGGTCTGGTCTCTAATCAAAGCTGTAAGTCTCACCAGCCGAGCACGGTGAGCTCTCTCCCGGCTCATCCCGGCGACGGGCGGCACACTAACCTGCTGCGACCCCAGGGAACAAAGATTCACATTATAATTTATTTCACTTTTATGTCCTCTTGTGTAATGAAAATCAAATCAAAACTAAGCCAGGGGGCCCCTGGTTCTGTTTCACTTTCCTTCTTCCTTCCTTCTCCCAGCATCTTTTCTTCTCCTTCTCCCTTGCTGCTTGCCTTTGAAGTGTTAATCAGATTCTAGTGATGTATGAAAGTGAAGTGCCGACTGTACATCGGAGACCACTTTGCAGCGCCAGGGCATGCAGGGTGCAGCCACATCTAAATGCGTCTTTTCCAACAAATCTATAAGTCTCGATGCAGCCGCGCGCGTGCACGCATACGGAGCTTGGACATACGTGGGTCTCAGTACAGGGTTAAAGCCCATTAACTTAGATACTTGAAGTCAGAGTCACCCGCAGTTTAGGCTGCCGTTAATCCCTAAAAAGCTCTTTATTTTAACACACACTTCTTAAACATTGGACTTAATATAATCTGTCAGAATAAAAAGAAAACTTTGTGGGTTGACAATAGTGTGGGTAAAATATGATATATTTCAAAATATAGAAATATACGTTTTATTTTGAAGTCACAAAATGTAAATTTTACCCAGGGCAATGTGGCGCATGAAAGCTAATTAGCCAGTCTTTCCCACCAGAGCCTCCAGGTTTTTAGCAAGTGTTAACGGTGTCATCATGAAGGTGGTTACCATGGTTCTATAGTCTGGGTGACTATGGTGTAAAAACAATGCTTTTATCACAACACCAACATCAGGAATCAAATGTGGGATCTAGGTTTACAGGTCGTTTGCGCCCAGGTGACAACTTGTTGAGCACAAAGTTGTTCCTAGAGGTTCATCTGCAAAGCGACCACACATTCGGATGTTGACGCTTTATCGGAACCTGGACATTTGCTCAGCAGATTGTGAAAGCGCGTCCCGCTGCTTTCTCATCACTGACATTTATACCGTTATCTTCTACCGTGGTATTTGGTCTGTGCAGCATCAACGGCAACATTTAAATATGAGTTTATTGAGCCAATCTTTTATCGCGACACTGATTTACTCCTTTTTGAAACACGTACAGTCAACAGTGTGACTGTTTCCACGGCTGCTTTTAGCATTGATTTGAGTATTTTATAACTTGCCTGCAGTATAAATGTAGGAAACGTTGTTATTGGGCCTGTCGTTGGAAACCCTTATTCATGATGTAATTTGTTCAGAGAATTAAAAAATGTTTTTCTCCAAACTATTTTATTGAGTCATTTTAGACCAAATGTCTTTCTCATTAATTTTGCATATCTCTCTCTGTCACCTTCCCCACACACACACACACACCCACACACACACACACACACACACACACACACACACACACACACACACACACTCACACAGATGGTTTTCCTGACACTGTTGAACTCAACACAATGTCACTCACCCACAGCAAATGCACATCACACTTGATATCACTCCAATATAAGTGGATTCGCAGGATGATTTTCTGCTTGTTAAGCTGCATATATTAGATTTTCTTCACACTATTTTACTGTAGCTTAAAGGATTTAGAAACAAAGGGCTTCAAAAGATTAGTTTTTTGCAAGAGACCCCATTTACTAGGAATAATGCTAACATTCCTTCAGGGTTATTAATACCAATATCATGTATATAATGTATATAATATTTGATGTGTTCAAGATAAAAGAAACTAAAGAAGTGACACATGTTACCAAGAGTTTTGTGGTTTCCAATGTTTTCCTAAGTTTGTTGACCTCTTATCATCATTTATGTTAGACTAAAAGACATTGGGAATTAATTTATGGAGTGAGTTAGATGCAAAGGATTCTCATATCTCGCCCAGTTCTCGTTCTTGTCAGTGTGTCAAAAGTTAAAAGACGAATGTCTTGGAGCAATATTATGTGGATTTCATATAAATGAGATAAAGCAGATGCAGAAATACTCAAGAGTGTTGTTGAGTTAAAGTCTTTTTACTTTTCTAAGTCTTCCCGAGGCTGCAGGATATTTAGGGGGCTTTCACTTGGATCTGCAGCCTGTTCAGAGGCTGACTTTTAAAATTGGCTGTTCTTCATTTTCACATTCATTCAGTTCCAGCCCAGCAAATAAAAAAAGACATCAGTTGCTCGACTAACTAATATCTCGGGAATATGGCACAGGTGTTGATGAGTCCACCTTTTACCCCACTCTCACCCTTCACTTCCATTATTATGGCACCAACCTGAGTGTGCAAACATCATTTCCTCTGGAAGCCCAGGTGGATTCTCCTAGAGGGGATTTCTGCTTTAATATTCTGACAAACTTGGCTCCTTCTCTTCTGCCCTCTTGCCATCGCCTGATTAATAAACCCAAGTACCTTCTATCTTTCAGATCACCCAGTTAATAATGCTCCCGCTTCTGTTTGTTCCATTTAATCCTTCCCTTCACTCATTTGTTCTATAATTTCTTGCCAGTTCAGCAGAGTGGTATATGCCCCCCCCCCCCCCATCCCCTTTTTTTGTTCATTCAGATTGTGAATGAAAGCCCTTAATTTTAATATGAAGCAGTGCTAATTGAGAACGCGCTCCTGTCTGCAGATTCCAAGTTTGGGACGAGTCCAGCATTTGTGCTGATGCATCACTAAGTTCTACAGAAGAGCGAGTGTAGAGGCACTAAACATGATTCTAATCATTCCAAAATAACCCAAAACTCAACAGGTCCTCGTTGGAACGTTATAATTATCATTTCTATTCTTTGGTTCAACCTTGCCAACACCTAACAGAGTGCTTTCAAATAGCTGTGGCATAAAAAAGTGGCAACAGGGTGTCGAATGGACAAGAAGTATTAGCTGCAACTCAGTTCTTTAGCATGTAAATGCTACATTTTAAACTAATGAATAAGAATCCTGCACTGGATGAACTCAGGTTGGTCCCTGGAAGCAGAAGGTTCTCTCTTAAGAAGAGACCTCTGAACGCAGGCGTCAGTTCTCGCAGCCTGTTTCCTGTGTATGCTCTCAACAATTGTCTTCAAAACCCGCCTGTCACGTCAAGTGCGACGTCCTGATGTGAGACTGTGAGAGCTTATTTATAGAGGCTTGACATCACTCGCGCAGAGAAAACATCAGCCCATCCAGATCTCTGCCATCACACTCACATAAGAGAGAGAAGCACGGCAGAAATAATGAAACCCAGCGCGCAAGGCTGGGCGTACCTGTAGATGGTGCGTCTAATTAAAATACAAGAGACACGGCGGTGCAGGCGCTCGTATTCTGTCATGCAGCCTAAGGCTGCAGACCCTTTCTCGCTGTCGTTCCTGCAGTCTGCTGCAGGCCTCAAAGACAAGAGTGGAAGCTGTGGAGGACAATAAAAAGGACACAACTCATCATCTTGGTACCGCTGTACGTTTTCTGCAGTGAACATGTGACCAAAAGTCAAGTCAGCTCAAATCAAGAGTGAGGACGACATTCTGCTGTCACCAGACCCCCCCCCTGGGGATTTTGATGACCTGATGCGTGAAGGGAAAACAAAAGAAACGTATTTTATGAAGTAAAATTGGCAGATATTGTTACAGATGCAAACAAAAGCCGTCTACGGAAAAATGATTGAAAACAGTTGAAGGGAAAACGCCATTCTGCCTCTCCACAGACAAATGTGGTCCTCACTGAATGTGCAATCACAACAGTAATTACAAATCCCCAGATAGTTAATGAGTTCTTCTAATCTAATTCAGAACTGCCTGAGCAAAAATTAAAACCAATCAATTAAATACGCCCTCTAACACACGTGGAACTCAACAAGGATGCAGGACAAATTCAGTCTCTTCTATTTTAGATACCACGGTACCCTGCGGAGAACACCCATAAATAAATACCCCTGCCTCTTACGATTATTATTTTGTTTCAACTTTGTTCACAGTATAAATATAGTATAAGAAAAGCATGACGTGGTATTTTTTCTGTCTCCCCTCGGCCCAGGTTTGGGAGTTCTTGGGGCTTGTCATCATCAACATTCGGCTACAACCTCTTTGGATCTGAGAACGTGTGTTTGATTGGTCAGAAATTTGGAATCGAGTAAGGATGACAACATTTCTGGCACGAAGAGTGAACAGCGATGGACGGTGTTGAGGCACGGCTGGCCGAGGCGGGGAGGGAATTCCAAAAAATTGTGTAATTCTAGGACACGCAAATGGATAACAATTCATGGAAACAGGCAGTCGAAGGTTGTGCACAGAGGATAGCAGGAGGTTGCTCTGGTGGGAGGGGCATATCGGAACTTCCTGGGAATGCACTTCCTGCACTTATTTTTTCTCAACTCTGAGTTGTTTCCTGTAAAGTGAATGCACGTCTTCTTCTGGGGGGGAACTATTTTTTTCCACCGCCAGAGGACAAACTAAGGGTCAGACCTCTTCACCTAATGACCGAGGGATTAGTGCACCCGTTTCTTCTACTTAACAGGAGTGGTGGTGGTTGGAGGGGTAAAATAGAGGACAGAGGGTTTATAGTAAAATAATGCTCTCTGTGATTTATAAATGCTAATTGAAAGGTTTTGATAAAGGTTATCACAGTTATTTACTCACCTGCTGTGTTGTCAGAGCCCAACGCTCCCACATCACATGTGTGGGTTGTTGATTAACGGCCCCCGTCTTCACGTGTGAGCAGATTACAGTCGAGGTGTCTTTGTCTCTGCGCCCTCGCACTGATGATGGAATCACCCCTCGCGCACTCTAATTAATCAGCCCACATGAAGGCAGCTCATTCAGAGGAAATGTGACAGCTGCTCGCCTGCAGGGATCATTCAGGAGGACGAGGGGACCCCTCGCACCAACCTCAAAGTGCCTGCGAGGCTCAGGATCCGGTTTTAAAGCACTACAGATGTAAGAGCTAACGTGGGTGTTTACGGCCCGTCAAGTAAATGCCCACACGGCTTTGAGGATGTCGCCTCGGCCAGACTCTTTACAGTGACGTCCGGTGATTGTTCTGACAAGGACGAGCTTCAGGGGCGTCCTCGGAACACGTAGGAGGGCCACCGCCAGAGCGAGGCGGAGCTGAGAACGGCCCGCCGGTGACTCTCGTCATCATCATCATCAGTCAGAGAGCAGGCTCATCCTTCAGTACTGTGACTGCCTGCAGAGACCCGGCGTATCATTGTCTCATCATTATTTCAGTCCACTTTAACTGTGTTCCTTTCTTTCAGTCCGTGGAGGTTCTCAGATGTCTCAGTTTGAGGCATACTCGCTTCAAACATTTAGAACAGAAAAAAGTTACAAATTTTAAATCACGCAAATGCTCCTTGAGCTAACATTTGGAATTTAAAGGTCAACAATGTGAGGGTTTTGGGATTTACTGAGAAGCAGAAACTCCAGAAGCCCTAGAACATGTGCATGTGTTTCCTTTCCTTTCCTTTCCTTTCCTTTCCTTTCCTTTCCTTTCCTTTCCTTTCCTTTCCTTTCCTTTCCTTTCCTTTCCTTTCCTTTCCTTTCCTTTCCTTTAGAGACAGAGACGATGCACCTATTTTGTCCATCTCTACTTCAGCACATACCTGGGCACACTGCTGCCGTTACCACGGCAACCCCACAGATTGCATGATAATGTCCAAACGTGCTAATTTGATTTCATCACTTGCGAGTAATACTGCGGACACTTTGACTGGAAAGAGTTTTTTTTTATCAATATTTTAGCAAGATACCCCAAAACACTGATGAAAACTCTAATCCTGATTATAATCGAGGCAAAAGTTCACAACCAATTACTGTTTCCACTGTGGACAATAAGAAGGGTGTAGACAAAACAACATCGTCTCCACCGCCCAAAAGATTCCCCCAGTAAATATGTAAAATATTCCCTTTTAATGTCCCTACGAGCCAGTTCTCACTCCTAATTCGTTAAACAATAAAGCTCAATGGGACCATGATGACCTAATCCTCCTGTTTAGGAACCCAAAACACCGTCTTCCAGACGATGAATGGCGTGTTGATAATCTCACAGGCAGGACAAAGATGTGGATTTGTGTGGGACAGAGGACTCTGTGACACTGACTGACAAATTACATTGAAGAAAATGAGAAGCACCAGAAGTCAAGTCTGAAATGGAGCTGAAATGGTATTTCTCTCACATGGAAGTCTATTCCAAAGCTGTCAACACAATTTACATAGCTTATTTGTCTCCGGTGAAACGCTGCGATAAAGAGTTCACCACAAAAATAGAGGAAAAGTGACAACTTGGTCGATATTTGCTCTGAATTGAGAGTGTTTACTGCGAACAAAGGAGTTTGTCAGAGTCGCAGCTATTTCGCAAACATGCTGTAATTATCTGAGAGAAATATGGTGGAAACCAACAATAACAGGCTTCATTCGATTTGTCCAACGTATACTTTCATTTGTCACGTTTAATACACTCACTCCACAGAAAAGAATGACAGCAAGGACAGAAGACTTTCCATCTGAGGACCTTTGGTTACAGACCTGACGCCCTTAAGTCTTCACAGTTGGACAGAACATCTGCAGGATGGCGCCAAAAGTTAAGTTTGAAACAATCACTGCACATTCTACGTGTGGCACAGAGATTAAATATTAAAGATGGGGTTAGGGCACTTAAATGAAAAGACAGCATTCTGCCTGCAGAGTACTTCCTGTCTTGGTCCTGCACGGCTCTGATTCCCGCTACTTCACCAGATGATGCAGCCTGTGTCTCACACCGAGCTGGACGGGAGCCAGACTCGTGCCCTGACCCCCACCACACCTTGATTGTCTCCCGTACACTCTGTTTCTGCTCGTAGACCCGTTCTCTCCATTAACTCCAAAACTGTTTCAACTCGCGTGCGAATGAGCGGAGATTCGCACCCTCGCTTCCGTAAAGGAGGCGCGCACGGAGCGCGGGGTCGCCGTGGCGCAAAGGTGACGGTGTTTGGACGGAAACGTGCGCTCTGACTCTGAAACTCGATCCCGGTGTGCGGATATAGTCCGGGGGAGATCCGCTTTCACGGTGAATCAGTGCGTTGCGAGGACGCCTGTCAGTCCTCTCCATCCTTCCCATTGGCTGCAGCAGGATGCTCCGCGCGTCTCCTGATCACAGTCCTCAGATGCAACCGGAGCCGACGGAGGTTTGCCATGGAGGGAGAGAGGGAACCTTCACTTGGAGGCATTTGACAGCAGCCATGCATGTGTAGTTATATCAGTCTGACCACGAAACAAACGCGCGGCACGTTCCAAGTGACGCTTTTTACGCTTCTGGATCTCGCATCGAAGCGGGGTCCTTAACTTCAACACTCCGGGCTGCTTTTGCGGGCGACTGCCGCTCTGTCCTCCGGTTCAGCGGGATAGTGCGGGCTGCATGGAGGGATGTCGGCATGGCTTGCACCAGGAAAACCAAAACTTTGGTGTCAACATGCGTGATCCTGAGCGGCATGACCAACATCGTCTGCCTGCTCTATGTCGGATGGGTCACTAATTACATCGCCAACATCTACATCAAAGTGCCCATGCCCGTAGCGGAGAGAAAGTTGGAAGGCGACAAAAGAGGGGACACTGTCCGGATCATGGAGAGGCTGGATCGGCTGGAGAATGTGGTCAACCAGCACATACAAGGTAAAGCTTCCTTCCACCGACCCTCGAAACTTTTAATACCCGTCCTCCATTCATACCGTCGGAAGATAAAAATGAAACAAAGACTTGGACTAGTATTTGAAATATACAGCACGGGAATCTCGCCTTTCACTCGAAATGAATGCAAAGCTGAAAGGGGAAGCGACGGGTCTTCCCTGGAGATGTGGAATTGCGCGTTTTGTGCTGGAAGTGCAGACATCCACAATTAAAAAATCATTCCTGCGTTGTAGCCTTGTGTGTTACCAGGGATGTAAAGCACCTCACATGTCATCTTCCCTCCATTTATGCACCTCAGAATTATGAATCTCCTAAAATATATCTTTCTGCTTTTCCAACGATAAACCTCAAACTTGTCCTTTACTGCGAGGAATGCCTGGAATCTAGTTTTCCCAAATCCCTCCAAGTCGCCCCTCCTCTCCTTCCGTACGGTGCCTTTACGTTTAAACACGCACTCTTCAATTTTTCTCCAATCAGCGCCTTTAGAGACACTTCTTGTCACCACATGCAGGGAGAACACATTTGGGCAGATATGAACGAGCATTAGAGCTGCAGAAGGACAGAGGATCAAATCTGTTGCAAATGCTTTTTGCCAAGCTCGGGTAAACATTCCACCTGGCAGCAGGTATCCATTTCAGCACGGTTGTATGAGTCTGAGGGGGCGGGGCTTTTGCTCAGGTGACCTCAGTAACTCATGTTACAGCTCTTAGTTATTTGGCCATAAAAGTTAAGAATACAGGATTGTCTGCATGTCAAGAAAGTGAGATATATCTGTTGATTCAGGCAAATCAATTTTCTAGCATACATGCAGAATTATTATTTTTTGAGGGGGGGTTTGTTGAAACTCTGACCTTGTGTGAAAGCACTAATTAACACTTCTTGGAGGTAAATGTGTGCAGACTTAATTTGTTCATCTCTCTTCAGGGATAGAGGCATGTGGTTTTCAGGAAAATGTATTAGTTTTCCAATCTTTTTAACTAAGCCTTCCAACTTAGCTTTGCACATCTGCGCCGTTTTGGATTGTAACACACACTTAAATAAACACGATTGCAACCGAATCTTTTTCCCCCCCACAACAGTGATATAAGCAGTAAAACATCTATCGCATCCTCTCAATCAAGCCAAGAATTCTTTTGTATATTCTCTCCTTAACTAGGACATTTCCATATTTTTTTAATCACTCCATTCTCTCATGACTCAGCGAGCCCTATGATTGGGTGCTTTATCTTTTTGTCCTCTTTTCAGTTTGTGGACCTGATTCTTAGAGCCCCTGATGTAAACTGCAGGCCCACGTCACAGAATAATCCACAGCAAGTTCTCCTAATGCCGTTATTGTCATACATTTTGCAGCAAGAGCGGAAGAGGGGGAAAAAACTGTAAATAAAACGAAGCTCTCAATTTAAGTGCAAGCCACATTGTCTGGCTTTTTCAGATAATTGCTCTAAATGCATCTGCTATGACCGTAGACCTGCAGCTTGAGCCTGTAAGTCGCCAAAGGCATCAACATGGAGTCAATGAGCTTCAGGCAAAGCCAGAGAGTCATTTCTGCACTTCTGACATCTCTAAAAATACATTTTCGTCCGATATCATGCTGGTTGACGAGAGCAGAAACTGGCTCCTGCATTTTTTAATCCGGCTGCACACTCACAGGGTCCTGGCGGACGCCACAGCCAGCCTCATGCACTCAGTGTTGGAGCACTGTGGGACCAGTATGAACTGGAACACATTAGTACACGTGAGAGTGGAACATTTACTGACGCCGGCTGTCTGCAGACCGCCAGAGGACATGTCTCTGGCTCGGACTCGTGGGAGAAGGCGGTAATATTCCACAGCACTATAATGTCGTAAAGTGGACCGTTACCAGGATAAAAGATCTGTTGCACAACACACAGAAAACCCAATGAGCTCCTCGTCAAGCTGGACACGTTCACACACGCCCAATGTGGGAATTTTGCAGGCTGCAACACTAGCACACACAGTGGCTGGGAAACGTCTCACAATGGACAGAATTTATTTTAAACCCCCTAAGTCTCTTGCGGGGTCAGGGGAAGGGTGCTGGAGCCGTTCCAAGCTGCCCACAGGTGAGAGCAGGGTACGACCCTGGGCGAGCCTGTTCCTCACAGGCCCCAATCTGAGCATTTATCACCTTGCTCAAAGGTACCTTGTCACTGCTCCGAAGGTGTCCTGGCACCTTCCCCCTGCTACCAGCACACCTTCCAACTTTTTTCCGCAACCGTGACTTGAACTGAGAACAGCTTCTCAGCCCAGCCCCCTACTGACTGAGCTCCCCCAAAAATATGCATTATTTAAAATAACAACACGTATTAAATGACAGATTACTCATGACTGTTTTCCTACGGGTGACTAGTTTTAGTAGTGCATTATTAATGAGATGGGAGCTGGTTTTTCCGGCTGCCTTTGACTTCTCTTTGCTTCCAGGGGCGTTTGGTGACTCAGTGGCCACAATGCCGCAGCAAGCCAGCACCAACACTGTCAGCCTTTAGCTGCAAATGACAGTGACGGCTCTCGAGATAGCATCAAGTAAATCTGCCCGTCAAAAATCGCCCAAGACTGCAAGTCAGAGCTTCCACCGATGCTCAGAGGACAGTCGTGTCTGAACAGTTTTCTGATTTGATTTTCTGGAGCGCCCACCAAGAGCAGGGGTAGGATATTTCAGCCAATATGCATCCGATGTCTGCAGGTGCTTACACGCGCATTTGCATGCACGCACCAGTTTTGAAGTTGTAGAGAATGCGGGTGGCTTTAAGGTGCTCAGTCATGCAGTGAAAAGGGGCGTTAAAAGACTCTGAATGGCTGGTAGATGCAATGTCAGCCTGGTATTTTATGAGATAATAAGCTTTTTTTTTTTATTGAAGTACAGAATTGGCTTTTAGTGTGATGCAAGTCTGTCACTTGCTCTGGAAGAAATTGTCTCTTGGAAATTGAAGACCTCATTTTTCTCTCTTTTTTAACGGTTTGACAGATGCGGCATTATGGCTTATATTTGAAATGAATACGTTTAAAGTAGGTGGGTTCCAATGTGCTGCTGGAAAGCAATATCTACCCATTAAAGATCAAATTAGACCTTCCCCACCTCCTATGTTAATGAAACACATCTTATTTAGAGACATAGCAGGTGATGATTAGAGGATTGATCACAACGCGGATAAACCTGTGAGAAAAGTTTTTTTTAGGAGGGATCCAAATGGAGGAAAGATGCTCTGGAACAAGGGTTTGTGTATGTTAGATATTCTAAATCCTGCTAAAGAGATGCTGTGCCTCCGAGCCCTGTTCCCACTTTGTTAAACGACTCTATCAGATACACAAATGCACCTACAGCAGCTCGTTTTAAATGAAATACGATGTTAATTTTCAGACAACACGATACATGGATAGATATGCTGTCCCTGAGGGCGAGCATGGTCGCCGTCTCCGTTGTATTTACTGCTTCATCTATTACGGAGTGCTTCAGTCATTAGAACAGTCAGGACCTGCTGCTGGTCTCTAACCTGCAACAGTTACCTCCTCTGTGGGTCCTTGTCACTTTAGCCACATCTTGCTTATAAGCAGATGTGAGGTGAGGTAAAAAATTTGAGGTAATGGATTATAAATTTTTAACTCTGAATGCTTGGTGTCATGTACAAACTCTTTCCTGACACCCGATAATTAATTGTGTTTGTGGCTAAATGCTCCCATCTGTTAAAAGAGGCACGCTTCCATGTTTTTAATTTGTACCTTCGGAGCATCGCTGGACAGAATATTGATGTTTCGTAGCCACAAACTTATATATGGATCCTCCGTCTGTGAGAAGTTTTGTTAATGTTGGATAATACTTGGTGAGAGGATATTTTAGTGCTGCTAGTTTGGCAGGTTGTTGATTGTTCAGTTGGCTTCCCTGCAGGACACAGGACACGTTTAGAGGCAGAAAGCTGCACACTTTTAATAACTGACCTGTTTAGATGACTTGAATTCATGGCAGTGGATTCACAGCATTGAAAGGAAGTCAGTCTGAAGAAGATTGACTTTTCTTCATGATGCATAAATACGTGTAATAAAAAGTAAAGCGTTGCCAAACACAGCTGAGACGAGATTCATCTGTCGTGAGAGGAGATGCTCTGAAAAAACTGCTGGGGTTTTGAGTGGCATTTTTCGAAAATAGCAGGAACGCTGCTGCGCTGGGGAATATTTCATAATGAAAACAATTAATTATTCTGAGACCAGAAGACAAAAAACCCCTGAAGAGAATAAATTAGAAAGACACGAGGTTCTGATTCAAAGGCCGTCCTCTGATGACTTTTAATGATGAGTTCACGTTCTCTCTCTGGCAGCAGCAAACATGGAAAAAACCTCTGTTACTGAAATTCAGCCATATAGACCTTCATAAACTGTAGGAAATGCACCTCAGATGCAGTTCAAAACTTATGTCTCGCCTTTTTCATGTAACCCAGCCTGCTCCATCACTCAGACGGCTCCTGGTTTTGATGCAGAACATGTAAAAAACGAACCCACGAGGATTTAAAAGCTGAAGCCAAATCTGAGTTATGAGCTCGTTTGGCAAAGGTTGTAAGGACCTGATATCAACTATTTTATAACGAGAGCAGGGATCTTCTAAGTAAAGGCAAAAATACCGCTACTAAAATTAAATCGTAGATGCTGCTGCAGTTAAAATGTTACAACAGCCGTTTTAAATCTTTTGGAACACAATAAAATGAGCTTTTTTGCTGTCCTGGTAAGTGCTGCCTCCACTGCTGCTGAATTCGCTTCATGTCTGGCTGGTTGTGCTCGTTCAGCATGAACAATGCAGACGGCTGTGCTGCATGCACGAGTTGTAATATGCAAGTTGAGCAGCCTCTATGTAATGTCAATCTGTTCACACCCCGAAAAAACCTCAATGAGTTCACAAGTAAAAGGAGAATTCTGTTGGACTGCAGGACTTTGGCAGAGGAGAAAGTCGTTTTTCATGCATCACTTTGAGGCGCATTCTCCTCCAAGCGCATCTTTGCTTCCAGGAGACGGCAAACTTCTGCTGTCAGCGTTCCATTCATCTTTATTGAATCAGCCATGAGCGCATGATGATGGGGGAGGGTGGAGATGGATCACAGGGGCAGAATCGATGAGACAGAAGAAAATTACCGTGCCTTCAAAACAAGATTCATCAAAGCTAACAGCAATTTGGGAACAGAATATATATTTCCTGCCTTCACTCATGACTCCACAGTGATGACGGGACTCTTTTTATGGATGTCGTGATTTGGGGAGGGGGACTTTTAGTCAACATCTGTGCACACTAGCATTTACCTCACTGGAATCGAACCCAGAACCTTGATATGATGATTACAGCACCATCTTGGACATTTCATTTGCTGTAGTGTATAAAAAATGCCAAAAAAAAATGAGGGGACAGAGAGTCTCTCTCTACGGCGTCCCTTTATTACGCCTGAACATTGCGAGCTCGCTCTCCTAACGCGAGATGTATTCCGTGCAAATTTGTCTGGCAGATTACTCGGGACATCCAGTTACACTTATCTCCTCTGCCATTATTTGTACAAGCTTCCAAAATGAATTATGAAATGAAGCTGGAGGTGCTGCGGGGTGGGGGGTGGTGGGGGGGGCGTTTCAGATCACAGGAAAACTGCAGCACGGACGAGCTGTCAAAGGCGTACGGAAACGTCGTTTAAGGGAAGTCAGTCGCATTACACCTTCACAGAGTAATGGAGCGGTTTGTGGCTCTATAAATAATACCGTTTGCATTTTTAAACTTTTGAACCGACATTAACTCTTCTGATCATCAAATATTTCGCTATGCAAAAGCTCTATCTGTGCCGCAATTTGTGAGGATTTAAGCTCAACACGAAATGAAGCCTCTAGCTTTAGTGACAAACATTAAATTGCATTAAATGAAAAGGCAGTTTGGCGCCAGCCTACCGACGGGCCGTCTGGTCTTTGTGGTGGACCAAACCAGTTTGCAGCGTTCCAGGACTGTTGCTGGTGTCTACTAATTTTCAAAGCTTTTGGTTTTCTATGTTTGCCGAGCTGTGAGCGACAGCAGGGAGTTCTGGGGAAGTTTGGTTAGTGGACAAAAGCAGTTAACCTTTATTGTATTACGACATCAGTGCTGCTTAAAATTTCTCAAGGAACGTGGGAAAAATGCTTCATTTGTCTTATTTATCGTAAGATTTAATGTTGTAGCTAATATTAGCAGCTCCAGGATCATCGTTGGTTGGTTTTGAGTATTTCTAGATTAAACGTTGACACCTTTTCACAGACCCAGGGGGCCCCTGGAAACACCACACCTCCACTTAGACCCATCGAACCCAGAACCTTCCTGCTAAGAGACAGCTGTGCTAACTGTGCCGGGGTCTTAATTTAAATCTTAACTAAGGAAGGAGCCCTTTAAAACGCTGTCGAGTGCAATTGCTTTGTTTAATTTAAGTAAGTAATTAGCTGCGCGACTTGTTACTCCACATTAGTAGAACGTTTTTTTTTAAAATGCACATTCCAAAGCCATTTGACAGAAGAATCGAACCGCTGTCAGACAGCAAAGGCAGTCAAGATTCCATTAATTAAAAGGATTACTGCATTAGCCAATGAGTGCTCTGCAAGGAGCAGGTTCATTTGATCCTAATAGACAAGATGCCAACAGTAAATTTAACAATGGACATCTGTTGTTTTGGCCTAAAAAGTTTTTGCGGTATAGAAAATGACTTTTTTCTCCCCCAAAAGATCCAACCTACCTCCTGGAGCTGAGCCTTGGGACTTTTTTTAATGGCTTTTACATCTCTGAGAAATACATTCACATTCAGCGGCGCACAATGAAAAGAATGGGAGTTGTGCTCCGAAAAGCTTTTCAGTACTTGATTCAGAATCTGTAAATTTACTATCGAGCAGCTTTTCAGAAGCTGCTGAGAGCAAGGGCCGATTTTTTCACAGGTTCAGCTGTCATCTGCTGCTGATACAAGCAAGTATCACATGTCTCAACATTCTGGCAAGCGTGCGCATCCGCCCGTATGAAAGAACCGCTATGGTGTGGAGCGTCTGTGCTTTATTCAGAACGGACAGGACCCAATCAATGTCGGACAATTAATCTGACTATAAAAACCTTAAATTGAATTCTGCAATATCACGGATAGAATTCAGCGCATTCTTCTTTTTCAGCGTTTCCACTGACAAACCCAGGGAAAGCAGCCTGACAGTGTGGTACCGGTGAAGCACCGTTCTGTCTGCAGCTCTTCACAGAAACGTCCAAGTGGGGATAAAACCCACCGTCGTGCTGGGGATCTTCTTTCGCACCAGATCTCTCCGCCCTGACGCAGCCATCCGACCCGCACGCCTTCAGCAAGGCCTTACAAGCTGCAGCATTTCTCACTGGAACGGACCTTTCCGCCGAGGGAAAATGTGACTCGTTCAGTGTAGGAAAATGTCAAAATGCCATTTAATTTAAATCTGCCTAACAAAAGCAGCAAATTAGGGAACGCACCCCGAAGACTGTCTCCCCCTGCAAATCAATTTCACACTGCTGCGAAAATGAAATGGATGACTTGAAATTTTACTACAAACCAGACAAAATCTACAAACAAGCTATTTGAAGTACTCTAAGTGAAATCGTTTCTGAAGCGCCCGTTTGCTTTAAAGTGGAGGAAACTGTGCAGTCTTGTTTGGGAGCGGCTGATGCCTGAAGTTCTTTGGTGCTGTCTGTGTTGCTTCCTGCTGAAAATGCGGCCCATTAAAAATTCACAAATGCCTCACAGCTTAGAAATAAAAGTAGCTCCAGTTCATTTTAGGGAGCTTGGTTTGTATTTGCATGTGGATGTCTCCACTGAATTATATGTTAAGAACAACAAATGGTGCCTGACAGCCCCAGAATGGTCTGTTTTACAGGTTTATTTAAATGGTTTTCAAGCCATGTGGTGCCTTTGTTGATATTGCCAGGCATGTGTGTGTGTGTGTATGTTCTTATATTTGTTACACAGTGAGGACCAGATTATACACTTCTCTAGCAAGGCGAGGACACGTCTGCAAAGTGAGGACATTTTGTCTGGGCATCTCAAAGGGTGGTTTGAGAGATAAAACATGGCCATAAACATACATTAGTGATTGTTGATGTTTATAAGATGTGCATTAGTAATGAGAGAATGTGTGTGAGGTCATCGGTTAATTTGCATTTCTTCATTAATTTGGCAACAATTTTTTTGGGGGGGAGTTCTTGCTGAGGACAAACACATGCTAACATAAATATGGTCGTGGATGTTGTAAAACATTTAAAAATCAAAAACTCAATTTAATGATGTGTCTCATTGTGTAAACTCAGTGTTGCGTCTGTGTTGCTTTTGCCATCTAGGAAGGTAGAATGAAGTTCTCAGGGAAAGTTTCGGTTGCCCTTTAACTTCTGCTGTAATCTTAACACAGTTACTTAATAAGCAGTTTTAAAAGATAATATTGAAAAGTTTTTGGCAGGTGTTGGATTTGGGAAAGACAGAACATAGCCATCAGGCAGCGCTTTGTCAGTCTGCTACAGCATCTGTCAGCAGCCGCTCAGCTCTCGTGGCCCGAGGAGCAAAAACTCTCCCGTCTTGTGCTTTTATGGGGCATCTGTGCGTCGATTCGACAGCTTCACCTTTTTTCCCCCTTGCAAAGCAGTCCCATGTTCTTACTTCCTGCATATATCCTATTTTGTGCTCATACAAATTAATACAAGACAATCTGACGCAGGCGGTTCTTTTCTTTGCTCAGTCTCATAATATGCCTGTAAAGTGGGGAACAAAATCAAAAAATAAAAAGCCGATGAGCCAAATGACAGAATGCACCTGCTACGCTCTGATTACAGCACCGACCCTCCGTACTTCAGCGCCTCTGAATCAGCAGCCTCAGGTTGAAGCGTGGTAATCTGAATATGCTCAGGCTCTTGTGGCTCTTCGGGCTGAAACATTTACTTTTGTTTAGAGTGTTTATTTTGGGCGGCACGATGGAACAGATGTACCTTGCCTGGAGATGCACATGGCCGACACATCAATTTTATTTTTTTTTGCTGTGAAGACAACAGAGGTGTCGTTCCCCCTTTGGTGTCTTAAAGTAGAGGTGGATGTAAATTAAGCAGCTGGGCTGTGACATTGTTTGCTGTTTCGTTCCCCTCTGTGAGTCGACTGATCCGTATTCAGGACGCTGCTCTGCATCCTGATATGAATCCCCGAGTGACCTGTATTTTGGAAAAGCCAATACTTTAAAGCAGGAGGTTTTGTGCATTTTATCATCTGCTGGCATCAGGTAAGAAAGGGAAGCGAGCACAGCTGCAAAGGACGCAGAGCTCCTCTTTTAATCCGAGCGCCCACTCCTCGCCGGGGTTAATTGTGAAGGAATTGTGGGGGTGGGCGGGACAGTAGTGCAGTAATTAACATAAAAGTTGCGAGCTTGATTTCCTGCCTCTGCGTGGGGGGGGGGGGGGGGGGGGGGGGTCTAGTTACTTTAGTTTCCTCCCACAGTGTAAATATCAACTTGACTCAAGACTCTAAATGGTGTGTGTGTGCATGTGTGTGTGTGTTGCTGCAAATGTTTTTAATTAAAGAACTTTTATAAGACCCAGGACAAATTCGATACCACCATCATCGCATATTATTGTCTTCTATTTTGGCTTGTTGAAATAGAAAAATAGGCTGCTTCTGACCACAATATGCTTAAAATAGCAACACTTCTCCCCCAAAATGTCGGCACCAAACTACGAAACGTGTCCTTTGAAGCTGCCGCCTCTATATCCACAAGTTGTTTCACATCAACACAGCGAGTTCGTTCCAACCCAAATCAGATCACCTGTTTTGTAACAGACCCACAAACACCCACTGGTTTGTTTGTCTCACTTTGCGTCATTTGTGAGTGAGACGGAGCGTCTGCTGACCTCCAGCTTGCTTCTTTCACCTGTGTTGCTGATGTGAAGGTTTGTCAGGTTCGGCCGGCTGGTCGTGCTGAAGCAGACAGCCACAGGCTGTGTTTTTCCTCCCTTTCCTCACGACTGAGCTCACCAGTTTAACCTGCTTTAGGGTTGAAGTAGGGAAGGTTTATCACACTTAAATGTTTCGCTTTTAGCGTTGCCTTTTTATATGTATTTTTGCATCGGTGATTGTCGAGGCCACTGAGGCCAAATAGGATTACTTCAGTCAGTTTATGCTATTGCAATAAACACGGGGGCAATTCTAGCTTCAGAGCTTTGAACATGCTGAGAACCCTGGCTGGGTCAAGAGTTCTCATTTTCTCCTCATTCCACTTAATGCAATTTATGATTATTCAAGAAATGTATCTTTTTTCGCTTCCACATTCGTGATTTCACCTTGGGGTGAGCAGAAACTCCGTGAGTAGGCCAACACAGCTGAGAACGTTAAGCTTTGTAAATCCTGGATCATAAAACAAAATAGGTTTGGATTGGAATTAAGCAAAAAAAACATGGAAAACTAAACTTCCTCCAGGAAACTACTGTATGAAGTAATTTAGTTACAGTTCCTCTCTCTCTTTCTCACACACACACACACACACACACACACTAGTTAAGATAGGCTAACAGACAATAATCTGTTCCATTCCATTCAGTACAGCTGAAATGAGCTGCTTTTCCACTACTCAGCGCAACTCTACACGGTCCGGCTTTGAGGCTTTTCAACCAGCGGTACCAGACCCAAGCATGCTGAGTAGGCACTATCATGTGCACGCCGCTTGCTGCCGCTAGCCCATGAGTGACAGGAGCGCTAGTGGGAGGGAGGGGTTGGGAATCAAATTAATTGAATCATTTGCACTTACATTTCTGCTTTTTTTGTGTAATGACTTTGATTCTTAAATTTTTAAGCCTGTTAAATCATGTGTGGAAGAAATAACATCTGTGGAACTTTTTATTGGGGTGCTGAGACTCATTTGGCCGGATAGTTACGCCCTGATTTTCTTCCTGTATGCACGTTCACATATTTTATGTCCATGGCTGAATATACACTTGTAATACAACCCCACTGTCAGTGCTGCATTGAATCAGTGCTGTGTACTGGATGTGTACTCCTCTGTACAGCAGATGTAGCTGGAGCTTCTACCTGGAGTATAAATAGAGGAGCCAAAACAAACCTCATAGGGCTCATTAAAACCCTCCTCATTAAAAGGAAAGTCAAATAATGATACTGACGGGACTGAAAAAACAAGCAGACATGTTGGCGTTTGGTCTGTGTAGGTTTTAAAGTAAAAGTGTGGACGTAACGTATGCAGCGGTATTAACCCGACACCGGTGTAGCAGAGCTCTGGTGACATTCCATCTCCGTGTAATTGCAAACATCGATCTCTGCATGTCCGTAAGTCCTCGGTCAATCAGGTCTGGATATTTATAAGTGCTTAAATCGAAGCCGCGATGACTTTCAGGCTCTTGCAAGATCTTTAACCTCTCATTCAAAAGGCTTTTTGCGTTTGTGAAAGTGATGGCGACTCGGGAGCTTTTCACATTTGGAGGTGTCTGTCACCTTGGAGGTGATCTCTTGAGACCTCATAAGCACCTCGGCTTAGATGTGGCACATTACACCCTCTTACGCCTGCTGGTATTATGTTACTGCACAAACTCCTGTTAAAAAAAAAAATCCAATTTAATATAATTTAATTGATCAAACTTTGTCCTGCACCACACGGAAACAGGCAGGCGACGAGGAATAAATGGTGGAAGACAAGTCAGCCAGGGAGCTCTTGGTTGGCCAACCTTAGAGACCAATCAGGGCTGCCGATGTCGCTGAGAGGAAAAAAAACTGAGGGGTGGGGAGAGGAAAACAAGAGGGATCTAAATACTCTCTGCGTGTCTGGCTAGAGCAAACATCAGATTACATTAGCATTAGGGTGATTTTAACAAAATGTAACAGTTAATTAATTGGATGGATACGGTGATCCTCTGGGAAATGGCTTGCCTTTACATTTCGTCAGACTCTCTTGAATTAGCGGCAACTTAATCACATTCGAAGCAGGTTTTCTTCTGTCGTTTGACCTGCAGGTAATTTGTCATCCTTCAAAGAAGAGGGGAAAAAAATGGAGGAATCTTGATGGATACTGCTCTCCGAGCCTTCCACTCTGTTGCAGATGTTGAGGAAAGAGTTCGGTCATTAGTTGTCTGAGACCATTACCACAAAAGCTCATCTCTCTACTCTGCCACTTGTCTCATTCTTTCCCCCATACTCATTTCCAACCACAATAGCCCCACTGTCACCCTTTGCTCTGCTTCTTTTAACCTCTGACACTGAAAGATGGATTGAGGATAAAATGCTGCTATTGAGAACAGGTTTGTGAGTGTGTATGCTACATTTTGGTACAAGCTGACAGCTCCTCAGTCAGGTCAAAGTCACATCCTCTATTATAAAGTCATTTTTTTATTGCTTCTCACACTGATAAGTGACCTGTGCCTTCTTTAACTCCATGAATCAAATCAAATCAAGGCGCTCGCTGCATGAATATTTGATAGGTGGCCCGTACCAGCCACAGAGAGGCCGTGATCAAAACAAAACATAAAATAAGATAAAATACTTGATCTCTGTCTGCCTTCCAGATCTGCACAGACTTCATTAATATGAAACAGAGCTTTCCCTCCATGAGGGCGGCAAGACAAGACAATCTCAGTTCTCTTACTAGTTGCCAGTGAAATATTAAAGAGTGCATGTCAGAAGCTTTCACTCATCCTGAGATCTTTTTCTATTCATTAAAAAAAGCTTTTTTTGTCATGTCTGGGTGTCACGGTAGGTAACCGTCTTCGTGTTTTCATGTTGCTAGAAAGACAGCCGATAAAATATTGAAGAAAAGAAATGCCTGAAGAGCTCGACTGGTCCGCTTATTTATGCATGTAGTCGTTCTGCATTCGGGATGTTAAAACAACATATGGAAATGTCACAACATCACTGGCAGGCAATGACTTATTATTTGCAGTTGCATATTCAGTTAATTGAATTGGATCCGGTGAGACGGATGTAATGCACAAGATTTGGTGGTTCAAGTCAACTTATTTTCCCAGATTTTTCTACTTTTTTGTGTTTGTGTCCCGATATTTATGTGATATAATATTTATTGTATAATCTATGTGGTCTGGATTCTGGGTTATATGACAAAAGCAACTTTGACATGTCTGCAGGTGTGAAAAAGAACATCTTTCACAAGTGTTTAGCTTGTTAACATCAGTGTGTCTGGGAAATAATGAACTACCAGTCGAGTTGTTGTCAGGTACAACGTGCACCTTGGTTGTAAAGAGGTGAGCTTTGCCAGGACAGATAACAGGATCGCTGGAGTGGGTGATCGAGTGTGCCGAGTCCGTTGGCACATCATTTACGACCCAGTCAAGACATTTGTCTCCCACTTTCCTCTCACAGAATATTAATTTTATTATTAATATTGGAGCAACCATGATTTCAGTCTTGATTTCTTATCTCAAAGCTGCATTTAACAACCCAAATATGACTGAAATTTGTGTGTATAAATGGGTACATTCATCTGCTTTGGATGCTGGAAAAGTGTGTTCTGCCACCTCTGTGGATCACAGCTCTGCAGCTGTTGGTGTTGCTTGTTAGCTTGTTACTGGAGGTGCTATAATTGCTTATTCAGAACGCCGCTCAGGACCCTATAATAACCTCTAAGGATAATTTGACTACTTTTCCTTCAGAACTCAGGCTATTAGCAGTTCATTTATATTGTTCAACATGATAATTGTCATCATTGCATGTATTGTTTGGGGTGGAAGGCATTTTCTGTTTGACAGGAACATGATTCACATAACATTCTACATGTCTGCATTAAAGAAGGTGAATTCATCTGTTCCCTTTTAATTAATGTATTTATTCATGGCATCGGTAGTATCTGCCAATTGTATACGTCTCTTTACCTTTATTACCTCTCCTGGGTGGGTCAGAGAAGTGAGAAAAGAAGTTCAAGGCTTCAAAAAAAAAGCCAATGCACTACATGAGGGTTCATTGCAGACAACAGCAAACTTATAAGGGCAGACATAAACTGCTGAAAAAGGATGAAAAGGCTCCTACAAGGTCCTTTTCCCTATCAATGTCACGGGTTACTTGGGCGCTCTAATGAGGGGAAGTGAACAAAAGAGATGGTGAGTAAACACAGCCTTCCTCCTGGATCCTGAGCCTATATACAATAGCCCTGGGTTGTGGGGTGAAAAGCTGATCACCCTTCTCAACTTTCAAAAGGAAATGTCAGAGTGATGTGCCAGCTGCTGATGTCTCCTAATGAGAGAATTTCCACCCTCCTCCAAAGACACTTGCTGGGGCTCCTCGACGGAGCTAAACTGACTGGTTATTAGCTGTATTTGCTGTACCGACAGCAAAGGGTGACAGTAAAACAGGGTTGTCTGAGTGTACATGGATGATCACAGAGAGGTGCTGCGCTTTGAAACACAATTACCATCTGCCTAACACATTTAACACCACTGCGTGGAGCGAGCAGCGGTTGGATGGGATCTGATCTGTCGCAGGTTGGATGGGAGCACACGTGGAAGCTCGTATCTCCTTCAGTCTGATTGTCTGTACCAACACTGTGTTTTTAACTCTGGAGCCCATTGCTAATCGGCTATGGCCGCTATGCCTGAAGGGAGATGGAGTGATTGAGACCTTGCGTAAAGCTAAAGAGGTTCTTATTCATTTTCCTGGGACTCTACAGCCACTGGTGATGCACCTGTTCACCAGGACTGGCGCTGTAACAACCTCCATGACCTTTGGTGGGTTTTTGGACACTGTTTTAGGAGTGTTAATGTCCGGGCTGCTTCTCGACATGGATGAATGTTTATCTTGTTCTGTAAGGCTCTAATGGCTCATTTAGGCTGAGAGAAGAATCCACCTGTGCCGTAGAAGCCAGTGTGTGGAAGCTAAGGTGTTACACAAGAAACTACTAAAGCCCAATACTGCTTTTATAATGGTGCTATAACACACATTTTCACATTTTCCCACAATTTCCAGGCCCTGGTGATGAAGGGGATGTTATTCTGGGTAGTGCAAAAGAAACACGCTAACGGCTTAATACAGATTTCATCTGAGGTGAATCTTTTCTTTCAGGTGTATCCTGGAGGGATGATAAAGCTCACAGTGTCTCTGGAGCTCCCATGATTGGTCTTAAGGGGAGAGATCACAAATAAGAAACCAGAGCCTTCAGAGAACCCTGGTTACCCTGGCGACCAAACATTGCTCAGATCAAAGTGAGCATCGGCTTCATGGCCTTTATCCGAGAGCCTTTTGTTGGTCAGATTTAGATATGAATCTTAATAAAGTCTATCTTTGCAGAGCTGCTGTGATGAAGACTGACGGAATTATGTCACATCCAGGACGGTCCTCTCAGCAGCAGCAGTTGTCCTGAGCAACAGATGCTCCAATCAGCTGTACAGATGTTGAGCTGATGTTGTCAGAGCTTTCTGTCCTGATCTGTTAGGGGGGGGGGGGTAAACTTATATCTATAAATTGACTCTGAACCTCAGACGCGCCTGTGCAGAGGTGATAAAACAGCAGAGGCGTCGGTTGCTTTCTGCTGCAGTTTTTAACACGGCACCAGCAACAAAGAGTTCAGCCACAGTTAAAGCGCGATTAAATAATTGATTGTTTTACAGAGCGGAGGCAGAAACAGGAGCGGCAGCCGTGTGCCATGGCGAGGACAGAGAAATGTCCAAACTTGTCGTCTTTTACAGTTTCCACTCTATACTGATGTGCACATAGATATAAATAATTCACTTTTTCCATTGACATTAATAGAGAAAGGAAGGCGACAGTTAAAACAACAAGTCGCTGTGAAGCTGTTTCCTCACCTTTGGGTGCGATGAGAATGAATTCACAAAGAATATTTTGACTGCAGCGTGGCGTTTGAAGTTGGCTCTGGGCGCCACTCTCATTAGTTTGCAGTGTGACTCAGGAATAATCTGAACCGGGCTGTAAATGGAGGCCAGGACCAAACCACAGAACCACAGAAGTGCAGCAGTTTAATGATGGAAACACTGGTCACTGCTTATATCATCATCTAGTGTTGGTATCTGACTGAAGTTATTTATAGCTGCATGCTTTTGTCCAATGTGTTAATTTTGAGTTTTTAAGCAGTTTACTGTTGTTCAAAGTATGTTTGTGTGTTCTTATATTGGTACTAAAATACTCGTTCTACTAGCAAAGTGGGGACATACCATTTTATTTGGTCCTCGCAGGATCAAAGGGCTGATTAAGGGTTAACGCCTCGTTTTAAGGCTGCGGTTATGATCGGCTTCAGGTGAGGGTTGGGGGTTAAGTGGGATGTTAGGGTTAGGGGCTGGGTAATGCAATAAGTCATGAATGTCCTCACAAAGATACAAGGATGTACAAGCACGTGTACTTCTGAGTGCTCAAGATTGAACTCAGATTTAATAAAAATTTTAATTACCTATAATAGTCAGTTGAAAACCTTTTTTTAATCCAATATCGGGACGTTTGTTGTAATTCTCTGTGGTGCATTAAAGTCATATTACAACTATCTATAGCTACGTCTTCATTTAAACGTCTCAACTGATGGAACCGCTTCACTTTATTAACTTTTAAAAGAAACTTGTTGCCAAAGAAACTGTAACTTTTTTTGGCAGTGAGATGAATATTGAATAGAGAAAAATGAAAATGCCTAATTTGCCAGGAAAAAAAAAACCCACTATAAAAAGATCTTTCTGCAGTGTGTGTGTAGCAAATATTAGAATTCAACATTTCCTTTAATACTTACGCTGCAAATATTTGTGCTAAATCATGATATTACTCTATGTACTTTCGACCCCGGTGCTCAGAGCATCACTGATGAAGAAGGTACTTCATATTTAGAATTATTTAGTATAAAAAAAAAGCTTGGAGTGCATAAAAGTGCACAGCTTGCTTTATTGATTTTCATTAGAATATGGTAATGGGGGGGCTCCTGCCCTCTCCTGACCCCGGGGGTGCCGCAGAGAAAAAGAGAGAAAAATTCTGACCCACAGCCTTTTTTTATCGCAAGTTTACATCTCCGTCATTGTGAGCGGAGGCGCGTTATCTCCACGATTCAGAGTTGAAAATGGAAAGTGTTTTCCTCTCTGCGTACAGCGCCGGGGCGAGTAAATAAGATTTGATACCATCTTAGAACAGTTCCATTGCTGGGAACCGTCTCTGATGAGGAGAAATATAGGAATTTAACATCTGCCGCTCTGTGGAGGAAGCATGGAGACCCTGGGTAGTTCTTCCCTGCTCAGTTTGTTCCCTAGTTTTACATTTTCTTTTCCGCGTTAATGACTGTGTGCTGTGATGAATGTGCCGTGAGGGTTCCTGTTCACCTGTCTACACACTCACACGCGCGCACATACTCCTTTTTGCCTGAGGATTTTAGTTTCACTGACTGACTATGTAGGTGGGCGGAAACCAGCCCTCAAACAGCGAGGACATGGGAAGCACATCAGCTGCTAGTCCGCGGAGGCTGCTAGGCTACATGCTACAGCTTCACAGCCTGGATTTGAACTAAAATTCAGAGCAATTCTTTGGAACTAAACAGGAAGAGGAGAGGAAAAACACGGGACATTTTGGCAGAAAAAGGTTCTGTGTGACAAAACCCCAACCTGTCATAATGGCTGTTTCATTGGGATGCCAGTGGAAGAACCTTTGGCCAATTAATAAGCTGGAAAATAGTCTGATGAGTAACACTGAGAGGCAGAAGTTGATGCTTCCCACATGCTCTTCAGCCAACAGCTGAGAAAACTGCCAGTAAAAATAAAAGAGTGACGCGTGGAGTAGGAGAAGCTGAGGTTTGGCTCCCCCAGGCTTGTGTCATTCATGATGCATCATTCTCCTCACCTGGATGCCGGCTGGCTTTATGAACATATAAATAATTAAAGCAGGAATCTGTGCAAAAATGTTGTGTGTGAGTTTTTTTTTAAAAATTCATCCATTCACAGTTAACAGTCGATGCTGCAGGTTTAAACCTTTCAGAGGTCTCTTCTGCAGGTTTATGCAACGCACACACGCGCGCACACACACACACACACACAGACTGAGTGCTGAGTGCTTATTGTAGCCTTTTACAGAAGCTGGTCTTTTTGTTTCACTTCATGACATCCCATTCATTCTTGTTGTTCTTCATGTTGTCTTACTTCAGAGCTGACTGTCAATGGGTTGGTGAAATAGTCAGCTCATGAATATTAACCTTTACCAATCTCTTCAAAACACACACACACACACACACACACACACAAAACCTTTTACCTTCATTAACAATTCAGTCTTTTGACAAAAGCCAATGCACCAATCCCACATTTTACAACAGAACTCTTCACTAACACCAAAAACTGCAAAATCCATCTAAATGCATGTTATCAGATCTATTCCTCTGGGCCATAGAAGACAAAAAAAACCCTCAAAAAGCTATTGTCATATAATATCGTTTTGGCTTATATGGTCGATTTTTTTTGTAGGACATGTTTTATAACAAGGAACCATAAGTTATCAAACAGCCTTCTTCATTTTTAGATGCATTTAACCTGCCAAACACACCAGCCACAGACGCTTTTGCAACCTGTGATCGTACAACAGCAAACTTTTACGAGACCGCTGCATTTTTCATACCTCACTTTTGTACTATTTTCAGAATCTCCAGCAGTTCTGTGTGGGCATGTTAGGCACACTTAGGTTGGCCTCTGAAGTGCTTTTAAAGCATCCTTCCAGTAGACAAAACTAGTGATTTATGGAGCCCTGACGTGGATTGAGTCTTTGCATACGTTGGTGTTTGGTGTGCTGAGTGTGTGTTTGTTCAGCTCTGTTTTCAGCGGCTACAGTGTGAAATTAGTTGTGACTGCACTTATTAAGACCTCAGCTGCCTGAGCTGCCCTCTAAGATTTTATAATAAACAATTTCCCCATGACATGAGGTAGATACTGTGCTTTGTGTATTGTTTTAGCGATACCTCTGCCTTTATACCTGGAAGAATAATGTAGCGCAAAGCTAATCTGCCTCCCTCTGATAGGGATTAAATCTCATGTTCATGTACATTGCAGACATACAGCTCAGTCCATTACTGCACAAGGAAAGGGGCATTCATCACAGCCTCATGTCCGGCTCATCGTTTTCCAACGTTCCCTGAATGTGACCCGATGTGCCCCCTCGCCGCTACGGTGAGACGTATATTCATGCTATTTGTCTTCCTGCGCCCGCCAGAGACTCCAGGGAGGGGAGACGAAGGTCAGGCGGACACCTCATTCTCTGACTCATCGCTGTTTGCTCACTGGGGTCAGGACCTCAGCCCCGACAACCGGCGGGTTGCGCTGAAGATGTTCCAGTACTACGGATATAACGGCTACCTCAGTGATCGCCTCCCCCTGGACAGACCGATGCCGGACCTGAGGCCTGATGGGTAAGACTGTACCTGTCACACCAAAAGCTAATTATCATGTTCATCAAGACTTATTCATTTCTTCCAGGTCACAATTTAATGGAGTACAGGTGGAGTGTTCCTCTCCAGTATTCAAACGTTGTTGGCACTCAACAACTCAGATGTTCATGCAGCTCAGCGTAAAGTATGAAATTGCTGTTAGATGATGAATTAATAGAGTTGGACTAGTTTAATAGCAGCCAATGATTTGAAAAGAAATGTTGAAAGCATGCTCCACTTGAATGTTCTCTATTAAATTTAAATGAATATTCCTGGAGCAAGCAAAAGGCTAAGCTAAGCCCATGACCTAAATTTGGCGACTGCACTACAATATTTTCAAGTTTAGAGCACCTATTTGGAATGCTGCGTGCCCATCGAGCTCTTTTTTCCCTCGATTTATCAAGGACGGAGCCTGATAAACACACACGTATCTCCAAGCACGATGATTTAATATAGATAATAACAACCATACAAAAGCAAAAGATAATGCCATCTCTAATCCCTCTATACCATCGTCATATACCTTGAAATACTTGCCTTTTCCTCTGCATTGTGAGTGCTTATTTTGCTGAGCTGTAAAGAGCCTTTCCATAATTAACAAAAGCAGGATTGAATCAATTCACCCGCACAAACGTTCTTTCCTTTCACCCTTCGAGCGTCTCCGCTTGAAAACCAATGAAGAGTTCATCTGAACACAATTGTCGGCTGCCAGGTGATCACATCACCTTGTGAGAGGGAAAAAGCTCATTTAACAGCTAACAGTAAAGCAGACAATTAATGGCACAATCTTTTATAGTTTGGGGAACCAGTGCATATTTTCACCTAAATATAGAGATAAATTACTTGCGGATGGATAATGATCATAAATATAACCTGGATGTAATGCAGTTTCGCCTCAGTACATTATCAATAGTAGTAAATTAAGAAGAGTAATTGTGCAAATGCACCAACATGAGTAATAGCACGAGTAATAACTGCTGCCTCTGACTCGGCGCCGCTGCATTGCTCGTTGTCAAGGTTACCGAAGACAACAACGTGGCGTGATAATGTCCACTATGGAGTGAAAATGAACAGTTCTTCACGGCTTATCTGCCGCCAAGGTCTCTTTGGATCCCTCAGTCTCACTAAACTGGGTCTGTGCGTTCATCCTTGGGGGGTGGGGGGGGGGGGGGAGGGGTAGCTATAATTAACAGCATGAGATGGTAACAGCAGGACACTGACCAGTTTCCCAGCAGTTTAACCTGCACCGCTTAATGTAAGTGCGAAGAAGAGCATCATGCCTGTTTTTAACAGATTAAACTAAATGTTGTAGTCAGGTTTGGAAGTGGAACCCAAAAGGGCAGCTGAAGCTTTATATGCCCGGCACTACTTTCCTCTTCGGGCTTCTTCACGGCGTCTGCACGCAGTGGCAAAACATTTACTTAAAGAGCAGAGCGACTTGACCTTTTAGAATGCAAACCTTTTCATGACTGCAGTGCAGCGACAGCGTTTTTCCAGTCCTGGAGTTCTACACCCCATTTTGCACGAAATCAATGTCTGATGTATCTGTTAATCCCTCAGATAAATCCAGGAGTAAACATTGATTTAAGCGCTGACCTGCGAACACTTCTTGTCTCCCTCGCAGGTGCCGAAACATCACTTATCCTTTAAACCTCCCTCAAGTGAGCATTGTGTTCATTTTTGTGAATGAAGCCCTGTCTGTGATCCTGCGGTCCATTCGCTCCGCCATCAACAGGACGCCGTCCCACCTCCTCAAAGAGATAATCCTGGTGGACGACAACAGCAGCAACAGTAAGGAACAGACCTTCAATTATGGCTTTCTGAATGTAAACAGCCATGGCAGCCCCCAGCAGTCTTCAGATTTATTAAAATGGCCACGATCTCCCGCGGACGTGTGTACAAAAATCCTCCGTGGAGTTTATGCAGGAGGCGGCCCAGCTCCATTATCAACCATCTGACATGGTTGGGAATCACGGAGCTCGGTGTAATCCACACCGGCGGCACGAGCAAGACGCTCGGGCTGTAACAGCGACACATATAAGTAAACACCAAAATGGAGAGGGCCCCTGCAGAAGGTTCAGCCGCTTAGGCAAACTGCTTCTCTGGAGCTCCGTTTGACAGTCCAAGCGTTAGTGCAAAGCAATGTTGAACTACGAGCAGGCACGCTGCTTTGATCAGATTTTGCTGTATTTCTCCAAAGATGACTTCCTTCCAAACCATAAAAACCGTGTATCGCCATCTCCTGCTATATTCATCCCTCCAGTCGATCCCTCTTTCTGGCAACAATGACGTTTATCATGCATTGGCTAATTTCTCTGGAATTAGCAGCCGCCATTAGGAAGGCCAGTCACTCAGTTTTGGTGTTTTAGGACATCTGATCTTTTTACCATATGCAGGAGACGGTCCTGGTTGCTAGCGTATGCTAGCATTAGCATCATTTCAGCCAACCGGCCACTGGGCCTGCTTACATGATCTTAAAAATGTGACCGTTGTGTGATTTTTGGAGTTAAAATCACACATTCAGGCGATCCTTTAAACAGCAAGATCTGATATACTGTATCCGGTGAAGGGAAATCTTCTAGATTTCCCAAAGACAAAAGACAACAAACGTGATGCAGCAGTGGCAAACTGACAACTGTGTGGCCCAACGAAGCAAGATTTTCTATGCCTTTCCAATCGTTGGAGGTGAACTCTTTCCTGTTTCTAGATTATATTTTAAAAATTCATCATTATGTTCGAGTAAAATGCGCTGGTATTTGCATTAATTCATGGTGACTACAGGGATTAATTTGTGTGTCGGTGCCAAGTTGAGGGACGCTTCGATCGGCAGCTGCAGACAGGGATTGAACCACTGACCTTCTGAAGCGTAAACCTCTGAAGCTCCATCTCTGAGACGCAGCTCCAGACTAATAAACTCTGCTCAGCGACTTATTTTTATTATCCAACAGTAAACCTGCTCCTGCTTTGACGGGAGATTCATGTTTAAAGGAGAAACACCAACGCTAACTCCTCGGATTGTTTACGCACCCTATAATGAAAATGAGGTCTGCTTCATTTGTTTCACAGTAAACCAAAGGGCATTGTTCAGCTCCAGTCGTCAATTAACGATCACATCCTTTTCTTTTCGTAAAACAATAAAATCCCTTCAAAATGGATGCGATTCCTCTGCTGCATCAGTCACGTGACGAAGAGGTGTCTTCTTCAGACCGCCCAGCTGTCGGGCTGCGCGGCCACGATTAGCACCGGCGTTTTGTCTTTAATCCAGCCGTTTCCAGGCACCCGTGCGTGTTCTGGAGGTCAGCCACATCCCCTCCCTGTGATGTATTATCTTCCTGTCGGGCTCTTAGTTCCTGCTCACCTGCTCATCCATCAGCTGCACTTAAAAGTTTGCCAGCCAATCAAAGAGCCGGAGCTGCCCTTTTTCATGTGCAGCGGCATATTTACGACGGCCCCTAACAGCCTACAGATAGATGATCAACGCTAATGAGCCGCAAAACTAGGAAACGTGCCCCGAGGCGAGCTCGTTTGCGTGTGCACATTTAATTCCTGGATCTGTATGCGCTGGACGTTGCCTAACTGTTGAGACGGGCCTGTAGTCCCCGATGAAAGCAGATCTATAATTTACACAACACTTAAACTCTATTACAAAGGCAGAAAGTCTGCCATAAAAAGGTAACGATAGCACGCCAAGGTCATTTATAGCCGATCCCTCTTTAAATGGGTTACGTCGTTTATAACAAGGACAGGGACAGCCATTGTAGGCAATAAACCTGGGGAATGTGCTGGGAAGAATATGGCTACCTGATTCAATAATGCAAAACAGGTAATGTGATCTGTTGCCGGCGCTAACAGAATCTCGCTGTCGACTGTGTCGCGCTAATTCACGTGTAATGAATGATCATTTTCCCAGCTGGCCAGTGCTGACCACGTTCCAGTAGTAAAAAAAAAAAGAACTAAATATCCCAAATCCTTTATTCTCCTGATTATCACATCAGATCGTAGTGTTTCCCCCCCCACACACTTCATCTCATAATGGAGAATGAGGGAGCAGCCTTGTTTGGCACCTCCGGTGTCACGCGCTGACATTTCCCCGATGGCATTTCTCCTTGTTTGACAGCACGTTCTGTTGCACCGTGTCTGATTGGGGCCCGGTCTTATCATTATCTGCACGACTGTGAATCTCCGCGGTGCTAAATGTCATTAGCCCGCTGACCCGTGACGCTGGCGCGATTGCCGGACGGGGTCGTTGCACGTGTCTAACCTGCTCGTCGACCACGTCAGCCGTGCTCCTCACCCCTCGGACGTATTAGCATGCAGGAGGATGTGTAGCTATCAAGGGAGGGAAGGACAAATTGACCTACGTGATTCCTCCTTAATTGGTTGGTGTCCCAAGTTGTGTCCTGAGAAAGAGCAGGCTTTTTCTGGGAGCCATCGTGATTCCTTAATTTAAAGATTTTTTTTTTAGTCATTTTATTCACTTTTTTATTTCCATTTTTTGACGGGCATCTAACTTGTGCTTTCTTTTGCCCCGGAAAACCTCTAGATCTGCTCCTTGGCTTATTATACTGCTTCCCATTCCCGCGAGCGCCGGGTATAATGTGGATTTAGTCAATGCCTCAGGTGTCCAGACAAGTTCCAGCAGCTGTCTGAAACCATTTGGATATCCAGCAAACAGTCGCTGAAGATCCAGCCAATGAAAGCTGGAGGGTACACAAAAGCTGGGGTGAGCAGAATCAACCAACAAAGCTGAGTTTACAGGATAAAGTGCCAGCTGTAAGAAAAACAAGCAGCGCGGCAACTTGAGCCACGCCAGTCCCCCAGACAAACCTCGGCTCCAGGATTTAGCCACATGACTGGTGCAAATGCGGAGACTAACGAATATTGTCGAATACTCCGAGCGGGTTTTGACACCTGGAGAACTGCGCGGCGAAGAAAAATTGCCAAGCCTGGTGACGCGAACCACATAGCAACGGCGAGACCCGTAACCATGCCGATCAGCCATCTGCTGCGCCAGTCTTAATTCCTGTGTAATAGATGGCGTTAAGTTCAGGAATCACTCACTCCACTCACCTCCATGAATCAACGACTCTGCTCGGGCACGTAGGGATGTTTCTGAGAGGGGAAGTGCATTGATTTCTTTGAAGAGCTCACTTACGGTGTTTTTCTGGGTTGAGGATTTCCAGTCAGTGGGTTTGTGTTATCTCGGCCCGAGGACAGAGTGAGGAGAGCTAAATGGCAAATTCTCCATTTTCAGCTCAGCATTTGCATGTGTTGCATTATGAATGTCTACTGATCTACTGATTGCCTGCTCGGTGCTGTCAGAATCTGGTCTGCAGCCTCCGTCCTCTCGCCTCCCCCCTGGATGCAGAGCTGGATCAGAAATGATTACAGATACAGACGTCTCAGCTGCTCACACCAACTAGTGCTACATGTGATCAGGTCTGATGAGCAGAGGAAGTTTTCCCGATCCAGAGCTGATTCACACATAAGACGTCTGGAAATGACAGAAAGGATGCTGGTGAACTCTTTAAACATGATATTGCTATAGGTTATGGAACGAGTCTTTAATGGGAAACAGCAGCAGCAGCAGAGAGTGAATCCATAACACTAATTATCTCTGCATCTTTGTATGCTGCATGTGCTTTTATTAGCTTTATTGACTGTGTGGTAATAATTAGGATTAGTCACTTGTGTTACTTTCCCATTATGTACTTCAGCAGACACCTTCAGTTAGCAGCCCTCTAACATCAGGCTCATTCGTCATTTCACTGGCAGCCCGATAAGCGCATTAATTAGTGATGTGTCTTGTTAAGCAGAGACATTTTAAGCAAAAACAAACTTACATGACGGTTGTTTCCCAGACTGTCGCTGCAGCCCTAACAGCTAACGGCTTCATAAACTTTATTCCTCTTTTAACTGCTCTCAAATCACTTTATCCTGGTGTAATATATAAAATTGAAGTTCTTTTTTTTTGTCCTAATAGAACGGTTTAGGATGATGATTTATGTTTAAGATTTAGGTTTATGTAACACAGCCTTTTTTTTAGTTTCAGTGTTTTAATA